>NC_086451.1:480647534-480947534 GCF_028390025.1 Pseudophryne corroboree
AGGCCGATATATGTGATGTCGCCCCCTGTGGGGCCGACACCAGAGTGGATGGATAGGTGAAAGGTATTAACCGACAGTGTCAACTCCTTACATAAAAGGGTGGATGACGTAACAGCTGTGGGACAGCCGGCTTCGCAGCCCGCGCCTGCCCAGGCGTCTCAAAGGCCATCAGGGGCTCAAAAACGCCCGCTCTCTCAGATGGCAGACACAGATGTCGACACGGAGTCTGACTCCAGTGTCGACAAGGTGGAGACATATACACAATCCACTAGGAACATCCGTGACGTGATCCCGGCAATAAAAAATGTGTTATACATTTCTGACTTTAACCCAAGCACCTCTAAAAATGGGTTTTAGGTTTGGGGAGAAAAAACAGGCAGTGTTTTGTTCCCCCATCAGATGAATAAATGAAGTGTGTGAAAGCGTGGGTTCCCCCGTTAAGAAACTGGTAATTTATAAAAAGTTACTGATGGCGTACCCTTTCCCGCCAGGTGGATAAGTTACGCTGGGAGATATCCCCTAGGGTGGATAAGGCGCTCACACGTTTGTCAAAAAAGGTGGCACTGCCGTCTTAGGATACGGCCACTTTAATAGGTACCTGTTGATAAAAAACAGGAGGCTATCCTGAAGTCTGTATTTACACACTCAGGTACTAGACTGAGACCTGCAGATCGTGCTGCTGCAGCGTGGTCGGTGACCCTGTCAAACAGGGATACTAGTTGGCAAACATAAAAACATATTAAAGACGTCGTCTTATATATGGGGGATGCACAGAGGGATATTTTGCCGACTGGCATCCAAAATAAATGTAATGTCCATTCTGTCAGGAGGATATTAGAGACCTGTCACTGGACAGGTGATGCTGACTTAAAAAGCGCATAGAGAGCCTTATAAGGGTGAGGAATTATTTGGGGATGGTCTCTGGGACCTCGTATCCACAGCAACTGCTGGGAAGAAATAATTTTACCTCAGGTTTCCTCACAGACAAAGGTACAGTCCTTTCGGCTTCAGAAAAGCAAGCGGGTCAAATGGCGCTTCCTTTCTGTACAGAGACAAGGGTAGAGGGAAAAAAGCTGCACCAGTCAGCCTGTTCCCAGAATCAAGATTCTTCCCCCGCCTCCTGTGAGGCCACACCATGACGCGGGTGCTCCACAGGTGTAGCCAGGTACGGTGGGGGGCCGTCTCAAAAATTTCAGCAATTAGTGGGCTCGCTCACAGGTGGATCCCTGTTTCTTTCAAGTAGTATTTCAGGGGTACAAGCTGGAATTCGAGATGTCTCCCCCCAGCCGTTTCCTAAAATATGCCTTGCTGACAACTCCCTCAGGCAGGGAGGCTGTGCTAGAGGCAATTAATAAGCGGTATTCCCAGCAGGTAATACTCAAGGTGCCCCTACTTCAACAAGGACGGGGTTACTATTCCACACGGGTTGGGGTACCGAAACCGCATGGTTCGGTGTGACCCATTTTATATTTAAAATCCTTGAACACAAAAATTCAAGTTCAAGATGGAATCGCTCAGGGCGGTTATTCCAAGCCTGGACGAGGGGGATTACATGGTATCCTGGGACATCAAGGATGCTTACCTGCATGTCCCCATTTACCATCCTCGCCAGGAGTACCTCAGATTGTGGTACAGGATTACCATTACCAAGTCCAGACACTGCCGTTTGGACTGTATATGGCACCGAGGGTGTTTTATCAAGGTAATGGCCGAAATGTTGATACTCCTTCAAAAAAAGGGAGTTGTAATTATCCCGTACTTGGACAATCTCGTTATAAGGGCGAGGTCCAAGGAGCAGTTGGTAGTCGGGGTAGCACTATTTTGGAAAGTGCTACAACAGCATGGTTGGATTCTAAACAGTCCAAAGTCACAGCTGGTTCCTATGACACGTCTACTGTTCCTGGGGATGGTTCTGGACATAAACCAGAAATAGTGTTTCTCCCGGAGGAGAAAGCCAAGGAGTTGTCATCTCTAGTCAGAGACCTCCTGAAGCCAAAATAGGTAGCGGTGCATCATTGCACGCGAGTCCTGGGAAAAATGGTAGCTTCCTACGAAGCAATCCCATTAGGCAGGTTCCATACAAGAACTTTTCAGAGGGACCTGTTGGACAAGTGGTCCGGATCGCATCTTCCGATGCATAGGCTGATAACCCTGTCTCCGAGGACCAGGGTATCTCTACTGTGGTGGCTGCAGAGTGCCCATCTTCAAGAGGGCCGCAGGTTCGGCATACAGGACTAGGTCCTAGTGACCATGGATTCCAGCCTTTGAGGCTGGGAGGCAGTCACACAGGGAAGAAATTTCCAGGGACTTTGGTCAAGTCAGGTTATTTCCCTACACATAAATATTCTGGACCTGAGGGCCATTTACAATGCCCTGAGGCCGGCAAGGCCTCTGCTTCAAAACCAGCCGGTACTGATCCAATCAGACAACATCACGGCAGTCGCCCATGTAAACCAACAGGGCGGCACAAGAAGCAGGATGGCGATGGCAGAAGCCACAAGGATTCTCCGATAGGCGGAAAATCATGTGTTAGCACTGTCAGCAGTGTTCATTCCCGGAGTGGACAACTGGGAAGCAGATCTTCTCAACAGACACGACCTCCACCCGGGAGAATGGGGACTTCCTCCAGAAGTCTTCCAATAGGATTGTACACCATTGGGAAAGGCCACAGGTGGACATGATGGCGTCCCGCCTCAACAAAAAGCTATAAAAGATATTGCACCGGGTCAAGGGACCCTCAGGCGATAGCTATGGACGCTCTGGTAACACCGTGGGTGTACCAGTCGGTTTATGTGTTCTCCCCTCTGCCTCTCATACCAAAGGTACTGAGAATAATAAGAAGGCGAGGAGTAAGAACGATACTCGTGGATGGCCAAGAAGAGCTTGGTACCCAGAACTTCAAGAATTTATATCAGAGGACCCATGGCCTCTGCCACTCAGACAGGACCTGCGGCAGCAGGGGCCCTGTCTGTTCCAAGACTTACCGCGGCTGCCTTTGTCGGCATGGCGGTTGAACGCCGGATCCTGAAGGAAAAGGGCATTCCGGAGGAAGTCATTCCTACGCTTACTAAAGCCAGGAAAGAGGTTACAGCAACTCATTATCACCGCATATGGCAAAAATATGTTGCATGGTGTGAGGCCGAAAGGGCCCCAACAGAGGAATTTCAACTAGGTCGATTTCTGCATTTCCTGCAAGCAGGAGTGAATATGGGCCTTAAATTGGGTTCCATTAAGGTACAGATCTCGACTCTGTCGATTTTCTTTCAAAAAGAACTAGCTTCAGTACCTGAAGTTCAGACATTTATAAAAGGAGTGCTGCATATTCAGCCCCCGTTTGTGCCTCCAGTGGCACCTTGGGATCTCAACGTGGTGTTGAGTTTCTTAAAATCACATTGGTTTGAACCACTAAAAACCGTGGATCTGAAATATCTCACGTGGAAGGTGGTTATGTTATTGGCCTTGGCTTCTGCCAGGCGAGTATCAAAGTTGGCGGCTTTGTCTTGTAAAAGCCCTTATTTGATTTTCCATATGGATAGGGCAGAATTGAGGACTCGTCCCCAGTTTCTCCCAAAGGTGGTGTCAGCGTTTCACCTGAACCAGCCTATTGTGGTGCCTAGGCTACTAGGGACTTGGAGGACTCCAAGTTGCTAGACGTTGTCAGGGCACTGAAAATATATGTTTCCAGAACGGCTAGAGTCAGAAAATCTGACTCGCTGTTTATCCTATATGCACCTAACAAGCTGGGTGCTCCTGCTTCTAAGCAGACTATTGCTCGTTGGATTTGTAGTACAATTCAGCTTGCACATACTGTGGCAGGCCTGCCACAGCCAAAATCTGTCAATGCCCATTCCACAAGGAAGGTGGGCTCGTCTTGGGCGGCTGCCCGAGAGGTCTCGGCTTTACAACTTTGCCGAGCAGCTACTTGGTCAGGGGCAAACACGTCTGCAAAATTCTACAAATTTGATACCCTGGCTGAGGAGGACCTGGAGTTCTCTCATTCAGTGCTGCAGAGTCATCCGCACTCTCCCGCCCGTTTGGGAGCTTTGGTATAATCCCCATGGTCCTTACGGAGTTCCCAGCATCCACTAGGACGTTAGAGAAAATAAGAATTTACTCACCGGTAATTCTATTTCTCGTAGTCCGTAGTGGATGCTGGGCGCCCATCCCAAGTGCGGTTTATCTGCAATACTTGTACATAGTTATTGTTAACTAAATCGGGTTATTGTTGAGCCATCTGTTGAGAGGCTCTATTGTTTCATACTGTTAACTGTGTTTCATATCACGAGTTGTACGGTGTGATTGGTGTGGCTGGTATGAGTCTTACCCGGGATTCAAAATCCTTCCTTATTGTGTACGCTCGTCCGGGCACAGTACCTAACTGAGGCTTGGAGGAGGGTCATGGTGGGAGGAGCCAGTGCACACCAGGTAGTCTAAGATCTTTCTAGAGTGCCCAGCCTCCTTCGGAGCCCGCTATTCCCCATGGTCCTTACGGAGTTCCCAGCATCCACTACGGACTACGAGAAATAGAATTACCGGTGAGTAAATTCTTATTTTTTTGTACAGCCATTTACATCACTTCCCGTCCAATCTAGATTTAAGTGAAGAACAGGGTGACCGGTTCCTCCAGGATATTCAGGTAATAGAAGAAAGATATCTAGGAAGGGGGGATTGTCATATGATGGCCGACTACTGTTGGAGTCTGCAGAGTGAGAATGTCGATTTGATTACCTTATTAAACACTCTAAGAGGTTAAGAGACACAGTACGCAATTGGCGTACGAGGTACCGTAAGGGTACGCTCTTAGCGTAGCGGACGCTGTATCGGGAGCGAGCCGCTCGAGCGACACAAACGCTCGCGAGAATACGCTGTTGGTATCGGGCACACTATAAGTGAGCGACTACCGTAATGCTACGCTATCAGCGTAGCGGACGCTCGAGACCACGAGGAGATCACGAGCGGCGCAGACGCTCACAAGATAACAATCATTAGACCTTGAATGTAACACACAGAAAGGATATTCTTATACTGTAGACCTTGTACTGAAACACTGTAGCGATATAACGCTGCTTAACCTTGTTTACACTAAAGCTGTTTGAGCGATAGAGACGCTCCTATTACCCTCTGCAATCTAATGAACACACAATGCCGTACTAAGGATCCAACACCTTTTACTAACAAGCTTTAAATTATATCGAAAAGGGGAAAAACAGTTTACAAGTCATACACTACATACTAACATATAAATCTAACAGAATATCTAAACAGAAATATGCAATAACGTTACAATCTTAAACTAAACAGAAAGAGAGAGAAAATGTGGCCAATACAAACAAAGAGCAAGATGATTACAGAGAATTACTTACACACACACACTGGGAACGATCGCAGCGCAGCCTGGTACCAGACCCCAAGTTTGTCAATATGATAACCCTTTGTGGAGAGAGTGGGGGAGCTGTTCAGGCTGGCTGACCTTATATACACTACACACAATACAGTACAATGGTCCCTACATCCTTATTGTTCATTGGACACAGGAATTCGTCTTTGCATTATAACAAAAGGTCATAGGTTGATTCATACAGGTGGGCTGTGACTATTTCCAACTGCTCAGGTGGGTGGGAAACTAGGTTTCCCGCCGCATGGATAATAAAGTGCAAATAATAGTAAAAGTCCATAAACTTCTTATGTCCATAACTATTCGCACGAGCGATTAATCCGCTTCAAACCAACACCGGAATATTGCTAATTAAATACTCTTCCGATGGATACTAAACACCACTGTATAACCCTTGTCTGACCCTTCGTATCAAACAAAGAGGGATCTCTTTGTTTATGAACATGCTACATTAACTAAACTTTCAGATTCTATCAAAGGGACCATAATCTACAAAATACATTATATGGTAAAAATATGTAACGATTGAGTCGCACGCTAGGCGCACATAAACTCTACCGTAAATGCGCATACCGTGCGCCTGCGGGTGCACATAACAGCGAGTATGCACACGCACGGGAGAGCGTACGCATGCGCAGCGGGGACATGTATGCGGTGCAAATATGGCAGTGTGCATCATGATATTTTTCTGACTTTGACAGTCCACCCTTTGGCAGTCACCAATAACTGCCACTTCCTAAAACATTTCAAAAAGAGAAAAATATATGTCTTGTGTAAATATTTCTATGGTTGGGTAGGGGAGGAGAGGAGAAGGTGAGAAGAGGGTATGACCTAGTGAGATAGCAGAAGCATGTGTGTATGAATCCATGTTTGGGGGGTCATGTATCATCGTGCCGTACGTGTTTTAAATCAAGCTTCGAGGTATTGCGAAGTATACATTTGAATTCCTTCTTATCCCGTGGTACGGGTCTGTGGATGGGCTGTCAAACTTTACCGAGCTCTTTTCGGCTTTTGGTTGCAACAAAATGGGGGAGCACATTTTAGTTGATGATACATGAATGGGGGAATATGTGACTGCTGATATCTGTGCCTGTATTCCCTATCGACTATGTGTGTTGTTACCTGAAGGTTGTAGAGGTGAAGATAAAGAACACTTATGGTAAATGCATTGATATTCTATGTCAGGTTAATGAACATTTGTCGGTTGAAGTCTTGTCTGGTGTCTGTTGAATGCAGTCTTCTTTGGGCTTTTGCCAAAAAGTGCGAGCAAAAAGCTTTGTCAATGTCCATAGACTTACAAAAGTGTTGGGCTAGCGTAAATTTAAAATGTCTAGGGAAACTGGGGGTCTATGGCATAGTTCATCAATTATCTGTGTACAAAGTTGTCAAAACTTCTTCTTTAATCCATCTGTTGTCTGTATACAGGATCGTCAAATTCCTCGTCCAAGTGGGTCTTTTTACCTTGGAGAAAACGGAGAAACAGGTGAAAGAAACGGACCGTATAATCGCATTTTCATCACATCATTGTCTCTACCGTTGGGTCATAAATCAAATCCATTGGAATTACAATTTCCTCACTCCTTAGACTCATTACCCTGGTACTACGTTTGCACCTCATTAAAGCCTGACCGCATCTAAATATCAAGCCAATCGATATGACAACACCTAAGATACCTAGAAGAAACTTCCCTACATCCATTATGACTCCTTGAGCCCATTCTCCTAAACCAGAGAACCAATTTCGCGGGTTCAACCATGACACCCAACCAGTCAGCTCATTACCCACAGCAGCAAGGGTGAGATTGTGTCTCCTGCGAAATTCCCACTTTAATTGGAGAATATCGTCCATCTTTTGGTCTATGACCTCGACCGGATCCTCGGTACTATTCGTAATATAAGTGCAGCATTTCACGCCGTACTGCGTTGCCAGTGTGACACAATATCCACCTGTCACTGCTGTGAGATAATTAAGAACCATTCTATGCTGAACCAGTTCTGTTTTATAAGCTTGAAGCTCTCTTCCAGTATACCTAAAAGTGTCGTCATACATTTCTGTGATATTGTCTAACAAATTTGCAAGCGCAGATATGTATCTATAGTTCAACACTCCTCTAGCGGTGCGAGTGAAATCTAACGCAAGTAGAACCTGAATCCCGGTGGATTCGTGGATCAGATCAGAGGCCGGATGCTCTGTCCTTTCTGTCAGTTGCCTTTTAACTACGTGCTCGTAATGAGTGTGAGTATAAGGAGCTTGGGCACCACGGTGTATATCTTTCATTTTGGCATGTGATACAGTCATTACCTCAGGCAGTACTTTTCCAATATAACACAATCCTTCAGAGTTCGGGGCAAGCCACTTATACGCCTTCCTCCCGCATATGAAATATGCATCATCGGGGAGAACATATGGGACGGAGTAGGACATAACCATATTACACATCTTCCATGTGAAATCTCCTAACCCTAATTCTCCCATCTGTCTAGTACACGTATCTGTTTGTATGATATGTGCACAGTATCCTGGTGATACCTCTCCAACTCTCATGATCCTATTTCCTAGGGTATACCTATATCGGAAAGATTTTTCCCTACTGGCTATGTGGCGTATAAGCTCTGTATCTGTAGGCATTCTATCTGCTCTATATGAAAAGGTCATGGTTTGGTTACTCCATGACACTTCCCAATTTCCCGGCTTTCGGGGATTGGAAATGTTAAAACATATTAGGGACCTATCCACATGGTATTGGTGGAGCTTCAAACTAGGAGGGCTGGAGATATTAAACCTCCTGTCCACCGGTCTCCCACCCTTTAGCTCAAGTACCTCCCCTATCGTTAAAGGAAATGGTACTAGCCCTGATTTGCTATGACCTTGAGGTACTTGAGAGCATACCCAACAATCTGTCTGATTTAACACATTACCCACTAAGGAGTGATAGTCACTCAATGGATGCCGATCCATGTGGATATTAAAACTGGATTGGCATTTCTTGATGCACCCATCCTCAACTACATTGTCACAGAGCCTACAGATACAATTTTCTTCAGCTAACAATCCTTCACAATTCCTTCTATTGTCAATGCTATCGGATCGTTTTCTGATACTCGCCTTTACTTGTTGATTAAGTTGTTCTTGGAAAACTACGCCTCCATCTTTGTCATCAGAACCCATTCCAGAACCTCTCTCGACCTCCATGGTACTCTCGCCGGAACAGACTGCTCTGGTCAACATCATGGTCAACATGAAAACACGGCTCACAGTCTCTTGAGGCGAGTCCATCTTACAGGAGGAGAAAGGAGAAATTTGTAATGGGGGTACAGAAAAACAGTTTGAGGGGGAGAGAAACTTGTTACGATAATTAGTTCTCTAGTCTTTTTGTTCTTCTTGTTCTGCTGTCATCTCAAAGGTGCTGTCTCTCAGTCTTCCAACCGAACATTCCGGTGATGCAATATTCCTTCCAAACCAGCGATCTTTCTGTATGGAGCAAAAATCTTGCATTACCATTTGTCTAACTGATGGGTGACATACCATCTTCAAAACATGAAAACATGAGTGAGAAGAGAGAAAACAAAAAAAAAAAAAAAAAGAGAGAGAGAACAATTCATATATATATATATATATATATTACATAAACCAACAATAAACAACAATAGGAAAAAAAACATTTTTTTTCAAACATTTTTAAAATATTGTCAGATCATCAGGCTGTCATATCTACATGTCCAATGGTTTCCTTGCGCAGTCCCTCCCACCAGCACCTCCATACTCCACCCTCTGTATCTGGCCAGGATACATTGATGCGGATAGGTCATGCTGGGGTTTGGTAGACTTCTGCAAAGACCAAGCAGATATGCAATGTTTGAGTCCTGCCAATAATCGTCAGAGGTGGGGAGAGAAAAGAAACATTTCACAGATACATTTACAACGTTTCACCTGGTCATTCCTGTGTCTTCAGGGAATGACCTCCCATTTTATTAACCGTTACCTCAGGCTTACCATCAGTCCTAATGATCACCTTTCCTGACTACATATCATGGGTGTGGCTCAAAATTCTTCCTATATGATCCCTGATTATAATTTGGTGTGTCATAACTCTGCTCACATCTTTGTCTAGGGGGTTTATATGAATTTGGTCTACTTCTTGGTCTACAATCTCTTGCATAATGGCCTTCCTTCTGGCAATTATAACACCTTGTCACCTTTGACTTACCCACAGGGATCTGAGGCTTCTTTGTTTCCCCGTGCTTGATGCTGTTTTGCTCATGCCCAACAGCAGAGTCCCTTAATGCAGTTACTGATTTATCTCTCCAGTTTGGGTTGGTGGTCTGTACCCTTGTTCTCAATACCTCCTTTAAACCATTCATTAATACTTTAACCGCTACTTCTCTATGCTTCACATTTGTTTTATTGTTTGCTATACCGTTATACCTAGTCATGTCCTGCAATGCCCGATGGAAATAATTAGAAGTACTTTCCCCTTCGTTTTGTCTTATGGAGAAAATCTCATTCCACTTGACAACGGCAGGGAAATATACTCCTAACTGTCGGTTGATCTGCTTAATACATTCCTGATTGTGTTCCTCCGTACGAGGTACCTCTGTGTTTACTTTACAATCAGCAATAAATTTCGCAGGGTCAACGCTGGAGGGCAAACATGCCCTCAGCACTGTCCGCCAATCTTTGTTGGTGGGTTCTGTTGAGTTTCCTAGTTCTTTAATAAATCTCTGACATGCATCTAGATCTTTCCTAGGATCAGGGAATTCAGACATGATTGACCTTAATTCTGTCCGGGACCAGGGACGGCGCATTGCACTGTCCTTGACGGGAATGATTCCCTGATCGTCAGTCTTCCCATTGGGGACTGTGATCACCCTGACAGGACTAAATTCAATCATATCACCTTGTTTTGGTCTTACAATATGGGGTACATTTGTTTGTGCGTGATATAAAACATTGTACGTACCTGTGGACACGACCTCACCTGACCCTCCGTTAGGGGGTTTGATTACTGTCTTTACCGATTTTGTCGCGTCCACCTGGATGTCTTGTAGGATGGCTTCTGGAAGAGGTGCCGACGTTCTGGGCTCACTTTCTTGCTGGTAATCCTGAGGGAAGTTTAACATGGGGTGCGACTTGCACAGGTTAACATTTGTAATTTTTACACTTTCATTATTATAAACATTATTACATTTGTTACTTTCATTCTTAATACAGTTACTAAGTGCATTTTTATCATTCACCAGTGTGTCATTCTCTGTAACCACCTTCTCTTTCATTGCCACATTTCTCTCACCAAGGTGAGAGTCAGATATGTCAGTTAACTCTTTGCATTTCACTTTCCCGTTGCCATAACTGTAAACAATCATTTTGTCTAATCCTCTGCTTGGCAGATTTTATTAGACCTATCCTTTTTCGTGGGTTCTGCAATACCTCAGGGTTCAGACTGCCTACCCGGGGAGACTGTTCCCCATCATCATAAGTTCCCATTCGTTGCATAATACCTGATACCTCGCGGACCCTTTGGGCCAGCAACTACCAACGTGAACCCTTGTTGGACGTCCCTTCTTTGAGCAACTGGCCCCCATCGTTTGTAGATATTGCTGTCTTAGCTAATTCTGACAAACAGACCAAATTGCCCGTGGTAAGGCGACGGTGAAAGTTCAACTAGTGCTTTCACTCACTCTGCGCCCCAATTGGCCTATCCAATCCGTGGGATCTTTTGTAACCTCTATTTACTGGGGCGCGTGGGAGTATGCGATCCCTCCCCAGCAAGTATTGGTCGTTAGAGATTTGCTTAGTGAACAGCGAAACTCCCTTAAAATAACAAAAACCTACACAAATCACGTTAGAATGTACAAATAGCGTTTATGATCCCACAATAAATTGTTGATGGGTACCAAGGTAACAAACTAATGCACACAATTACGTGCGGTCCAGTCGCACAGCGCATAAATGACTAAATATTTATACGCTTTACGACCAATGGAATCGGTTGTTTAGGCTGCGAAACCTTCAGCCGGAGCTTTACCTTGACTATATGGGTGCTACGCAAACCCCCCCCGGGGCTGCGCTTAAATACCTTGCAGTTCTTTTGTCTGCGGAAACTACTTGCTCCTTTACCTTATACAATGTTAACGTGGGCAAGCCAGTCCACGCCACCAAGTGTCCACTCACCTGATGTGGTCTCCGACGGGATCCCGATTTGTGGGTTCACAAAAAATAATACCTTAAGTTCCACACTCACTCCTATTCAATCATATACACACTGATCTTTTTCTGTACAGAAATTCCTTTCATACAGGTAGGGGTCCAATCCCTGGGTTTGCAGTAGAAAAAGGTTTTCTTTTAGCTAATACTTTTTGAAAAAAACTGAACTGAACAACCGTGTGCTATTTATCAGGTGGCTATACTATACCGCCCACCCTAAACAAGGTTATTGTGTGATTTGAGTCTCAATGGGCGTATGCGTACGTTCCGTTGCGTAAAACACGCCACGTGCGTATGTCTTTGCGTCACGTACGTGCTTTCGCACGTTGTCCGAGACCCTTATGCACAAAGTGCAGATACGCCCACAGCGACACAATCAACACGTTTCTATCAATGTAAACAATATTCAACAGAAATCGCTTACCGTACACCACACAGTATTTGCTATGCTGTGTGTGTGTCCTTTACACTTATACCCTTAACAATTTTCCTTTGTAATTTTAACTAAATAGCACTAAATTCTTCAGCACGTATCTAATAATCAATTTTTAATGGCAACAAGAAAGTGAGCTGCAACAATGTAGATGCGTGCGTGCATGCGTGTGTGCGTATGCAAAAGCAGAAATAAACAGTTTTAAAAGATACTAGCGTATTGTTCTTACCTCCGGTTCCGGATTCCACCCCAGCACTCCTACAGCGTAGCGAAACAGACGCTTATCTAGTCAGCACTACTGTATCCCTCACCACCAATACGGATACGAAAGGATACTGCGTTCCCGCCCTTTGCTGACAGATAAAGTCTGTTTTGGCTAGTGCGGATGGATGTGTGGAGGACGGATGAGCCCTCAATTGAGAATGTCGATTTGATTACCTTATTAAACACTCTAAGAGGTTAAGAGACACAGTACGCAATTGGCGTACGAGGTACCGTAAGGGTACGCTCTTAGCGTAGCGGACGCTGTATCGGGAGCGAGCCGCTCGAGCGACACAAACGCTCGCGAGAATACGCTGTTGGTATCGGGCACACTATAAGTGAGCGACTACCGTAATGCTACGCTATCAGCGTAGCGGACGCTCGAGACCACGAGGAGATCACGAGCGGCGCAGACGCTCACAAGATAACAATCATTAGACCTTGAATGTAACACACAGAAAGGATATTCTTATACTGTAGACCTTGTACTGAAACACTGTAGCGATATAACGCTGCTTAACCTTGTTTACACTAAAGCTGTTTGAGCGATAGAGACGCTCCTATTACCCTCTGCAATCTAATGAACACACAATGCCGTACTAAGGATCCAACACCTTTTACTAACAAGCTTTAAATTATATCGAAAAGGGGAAAAACAGTTTACAAGTCATACACTACATACTAACATATAAATCTAACAGAATATCTAAACAGAAATATGCAATAACGTTACAATCTTAAACTAAACAGAAAGAGAGAGAAAATGTGGCCAATACAAACAAAGAGCAAGATGATTACAGAGAATTACTTACACACACACACTGGGAACGATCGCAGCGCAGCCTGGTACCAGACCCCAAGTTTGTCAATATGATAACCCTTTGTGGAGAGAGTGGGGGAGCTGTTCAGGCTGGCTGACCTTATATACACTACACACAATACAGTACAATGGTCCCTACATCCTTATTGTTCATTGGACACAGGAATTCGTCTTTGCATTATAACAAAAGGTCATAGGTTGATTCATACAGGTGGGCTGTGACTATTTCCAACTGCTCAGGTGGGTGGGAAACTAGGTTTCCCGCCGCATGGATAATAAAGTGCAAATAATAGTAAAAGTCCATAAACTTCTTATGTCCATAACTATTCGCACGAGCGATTAATCCGCTTCAAACCAACACCGGAATATTGCTAATTAAATACTCTTCCGATGGATACTAAACACCACTGTATAACCCTTGTCTGACCCTTCGTATCAAACAAAGAGGGATCTCTTTGTTTATGAACATGCTACATTAACTAAACTTTCAGATTCTATCAAAGGGACCATAATCTACAAAATACATTATATGGTAAAAATATGTAACGATTGAGTCGCACGCTAGGCGCACATAAACTCTACCGTAAATGCGCATACCGTGCGCCTGCGGGTGCACATAACAGCGAGTATGCACACGCACGGGAGAGCGTACGCATGCGCAGCGGGGACATGTATGCGGTGCAAATATGGCAGTGTGCATCATGATATTTTTCTGACTTTGACAGTCCACCCTTTGGCAGTCACCAATAACTGCCACTTCCTAAAACATTTCAAAAAGAGAAAAATATATGTCTTGTGTAAATATTTCTATGGTTGGGTAGGGGAGGAGAGGAGAAGGTGAGAAGAGGGTATGACCTAGTGAGATAGCAGAAGCATGTGTGTATGAATCCATGTTTGGGGGGTCATGTATCATCGTGCCGTACGTGTTTTAAATCAAGCTTCGAGGTATTGCGAAGTATACATTTGAATTCCTTCTTATCCCGTGGTACGGGTCTGTGGATGGGCTGTCAAACTTTACCGAGCTCTTTTCGGCTTTTGGTTGCAACAAAATGGGGGAGCACATTTTAGTTGATGATACATGAATGGGGGAATATGTGACTGCTGATATCTGTGCCTGTATTCCCTATCGACTATGTGTGTTGTTACCTGAAGGTTGTAGAGGTGAAGATAAAGAACACTTATGGTAAATGCATTGATATTCTATGTCAGGTTAATGAACATTTGTCGGTTGAAGTCTTGTCTGGTGTCTGTTGAATGCAGTCTTCTTTGGGCTTTTGCCAAAAAGTGCGAGCAAAAAGCTTTGTCAATGTCCATAGACTTACAAAAGTGTTGGGCTAGCGTAAATTTAAAATGTCTAGGGAAACTGGGGGTCTATGGCATAGTTCATCAATTATCTGTGTACAAGGTTGTCAAAACTTCTTCTTTAATCCATCTGTTGTCTGTATACAGGATCGTCAAATTCCTCGTCCAAGTGGGTCTTTTTACCTTGGAGAAAACGGAGAAACAGGTGAAAGAAACGGACCGTATAATCGCATTTTCATCACATCATTGTCTCTACCGTTGGGTCATAAATCAAATCCATTGGAATTACAATTTCCTCACTCCTTAGACTCATTACCCTGGTACTACGTTTGCACCTCATTAAAGCCTGACCGCATCTAAATATCAAGCCAATCGATATGACAACACCTAAGATACCTAGAAGAAACTTCCCTACATCCATTATGACTCCTTGAGCCCATTCTCCTAAACCAGAGAACCAATTTCGCGGGTTCAACCATGACACCCAACCAGTCAGCTCATTACCCACAGCAGCAAGGGTGAGATTGTGTCTCCTGCGAAATTCCCACTTTAATTGGAGAATATCGTCCATCTTTTGGTCTATGACCTCGACCGGATCCTCGGTACTATTCGTAATATAAGTGCAGCATTTCACGCCGTACTGCGTTGCCAGTGTGACACAATATCCACCTGTCACTGCTGTGAGATAATTAAGAACCATTCTATGCTGAACCAGTTCTGTTTTATAAGCTTGAAGCTCTCTTCCAGTATACCTAAAAGTGTCGTCATACATTTCTGTGATATTGTCTAACAAATTTGCAAGCGCAGATATGTATCTATAGTTCAACACTCCTCTAGCGGTGCGAGTGAAATCTAACGCAAGTAGAACCTGAATCCCGGTGGATTCGTGGATCAGATCAGAGGCCGGATGCTCTGTCCTTTCTGTCAGTTGCCTTTTAACTACGTGCTCGTAATGAGTGTGAGTATAAGGAGCTTGGGCACCACGGTGTATATCTTTCATTTTGGCATGTGATACAGTCATTACCTCAGGCAGTACTTTTCCAATATAACACAATCCTTCAGAGTTCGGGGCAAGCCACTTATACGCCTTCCTCCCGCATATGAAATATGCATCATCGGGGAGAACATATGGGACGGAGTAGGACATAACCATATTACACATCTTCCATGTGAAATCTCCTAACCCTAATTCTCCCATCTGTCTAGTACACGTATCTGTTTGTATGATATGTGCACAGTATCCTGGTGATACCTCTCCAACTCTCATGATCCTATTTCCTAGGGTATACCTATATCGGAAAGATTTTTCCCTACTGGCTATGTGGCGTATAAGCTCTGTATCTGTAGGCATTCTATCTGCTCTATATGAAAAGGTCATGGTTTGGTTACTCCATGACACTTCCCAATTTCCCGGCTTTCGGGGATTGGAAATGTTAAAACATATTAGGGACCTATCCACATGGTATTGGTGGAGCTTCAAACTAGGAGGGCTGGAGATATTAAACCTCCTGTCCACCGGTCTCCCACCCTTTAGCTCAAGTACCTCCCCTATCGTTAAAGGAAATGGTACTAGCCCTGATTTGCTATGACCTTGAGGTACTTGAGAGCATACCCAACAATCTGTCTGATTTAACACATTACCCACTAAGGAGTGATAGTCACTCAATGGATGCCGATCCATGTGGATATTAAAACTGGATTGGCATTTCTTGATGCACCCATCCTCAACTACATTGTCACAGAGCCTACAGATACAATTTTCTTCAGCTAACAATCCTTCACAATTCCTTCTATTGTCAATGCTATCGGATCGTTTTCTGATACTCGCCTTTACTTGTTGATTAAGTTGTTCTTGGAAAACTACGCCTCCATCTTTGTCATCAGAACCCATTCCAGAACCTCTCTCGACCTCCATGGTACTCTCGCCGGAACAGACTGCTCTGGTCAACATCATGGTCAACATGAAAACACGGCTCACAGTCTCTTGAGGCGAGTCCATCTTACAGGAGGAGAAAGGAGAAATTTGTAATGGGGGTACAGAAAAACAGTTTGAGGGGGAGAGAAACTTGTTACGATAATTAGTTCTCTAGTCTTTTTGTTCTTCTTGTTCTGCTGTCATCTCAAAGGTGCTGTCTCTCAGTCTTCCAACCGAACATTCCGGTGATGCAATATTCCTTCCAAACCAGCGATCTTTCTGTATGGAGCAAAAATCTTGCATTACCATTTGTCTAACTGATGGGTGACATACCATCTTCAAAACATGAAAACATGAGTGAGAAGAGAGAAAACAAAAAAAAAACAAAAAAGAGAGAGAGAACAATTCATATATATATATATATATATTACATAAACCAACAATAAACAACAATAGGAAAAAAAACATTTTTTTTCAAACATTTTTAAAATATTGTCAGATCATCAGGCTGTCATATCTACATGTCCGATGGTTTCCTTGCGCAGTCCCTCCCACCAGCACCTCCATACTCCACCCTCTGTATCTGGCCAGGATACATTGATGCGGATAGGTCATGCTGGGGTTTGGTAGACTTCTGCAAAGACCAAGCAGATATGCAATGTTTGAGTCCTGCCAATAATCGTCAGAGGTGGGGAGAGAAAAGAAACATTTCACAGATACATTTACAACGTTTCACCTGGTCATTCCTGTGTCTTCAGGGAATGACCTCCCATTTTATTAACCGTTACCTCAGGCTTACCATCAGTCCTAATGATCACCTTTCCTGACTACATATCATGGGTGTGGCTCAAAATTCTTCCTATATGATCCCTGATTATAATTTGGTGTGTCATAACTCTGCTCACATCTTTGTCTAGGGGGTTTATATGAATTTGGTCTACTTCTTGGTCTACAATCTCTTGCATAATGGCCTTCCTTCTGGCAATTATAACACCTTGTCACCTTTGACTTACCCACAGGGATCTGAGGCTTCTTTGTTTCCCCGTGCTTGATGCTGTTTTGCTCATGCCCAACAGCAGAGTCCCTTAATGCAGTTACTGATTTATCTCTCCAGTTTGGGTTGGTGGTCTGTACCCTTGTTCTCAATACCTCCTTTAAACCATTCATTAATACTTTAACCGCTACTTCTCTATGCTTCACATTTGTTTTAATGTTTGCTATACCGTTATACCTAGTCATGTCCTGCAATGCCCGATGGAAATAATTAGAAGTACTTTCCCCTTCGTTTTGTCTTATGGAGAAAATCTCATTCCACTTGACAACGGCAGGGAAATATACTCCTAACTGTCGGTTGATCTGCTTAATACACTCCTGATTGTGTTCCTCCGTACGAGGTACCTCTGTGTTTACTTTACAATCAGCAATAAATTTCGCAGGGTCAACGCTGGAGGGCAAACATGCCCTCAGCACTGTCCGCCAATCTTTGTTGGTGGGTTCTGTTGAGTTTCCTAGTTCTTTAATAAATCTCTGACATGCATCTAGATCTTTCCTAGGATCAGGGAATTCAGACATGATTGACCTTAATTCTGTCCGGGACCAGGGACGGCGCATTGCACTGTCCTTGACGGGAATGATTCCCTGATCGTCAGTCTTCCCATTGGGGACTGTGATCACCCTGACAGGACTAAATTCAATCATATCACCTTGTTTTGGTCTTACAATATGGGGTACATTTGTTTGTGCGTGATATAAAACATTGTACGTACCTGTGGACACGACCTCACCTGACCCTCCGTTAGGGGGTTTGATTACTGTCTTTACCGATTTTGTCGCGTCCACCTGGATGTCTTGTAGGATGGCTTCTGGAAGAGGTGCCGACGTTCTGGGCTCACTTTCTTGCTGGTAATCCTGAGGGAAGTTTAACATGGGGTGCGACTTGCACAGGTTAACATTTGTAATTTTTACACTTTCATTATTATAAACATTATTACATTTGTTACTTTCATTCTTAATACAGTTACTAAGTGCATTTTTATCATTCACCAGTGTGTCATTCTCTGTAACCACCTTCTCTTTCATTGCCACATTTCTCTCACCAAGGTGAGAGTCAGATATGTCAGTTAACTCTCTTTGCATTTCACTTTCCCGTTGCCATAACTGTAAACAATCATTTTGTCTAATCCTCTGCTTGGCAGATTTTATTAGACCTATCCTTTTTCGTGGGTTCTGCAATACCTCAGGGTTCAGACTGCCTACCCGGGGAGACTGTTCCCCATCATCATAAGTTCCCATTCGTTGCATAATACCTGATACCTCGCGGACCCTTTGGGCCAGCAACTACCAACGTGAACCCTTGTTGGACGTCCCTTCTTTGAGCAACTGGCCCCCATCGTTTGTAGATATTGCTGTCTTAGCTAATTCTGACAAACAGACCAAATTGCCCGTGGTAAGGCGACGGTGAAAGTTCAACTAGTGCTTTCACTCACTCTGCGCCCCAATTGGCCTATCCAATCCGTGGGATCTTTTGTAACCTCTATTTACTGGGGCGCGTGGGAGTATGCGATCCCTCCCCAGCAAGTATTGGTCGTTAGAGATTTGCTTAGTGAACAGCGAAACTCCCTTAAAATAACAAAAACCTACACAAATCACGTTAGAATGTACAAATAGCGTTTATGATCCCACAATAAATTGTTGATGGGTACCAAGGTAACAAACTAATGCACACAATTACGTGCGGTCCAGTCGCACAGCGCATAAATGACTAAATATTTATACGCTTTACGACCAATGGAATCGGTTGTTTAGGCTGCGAAACCTTCAGCCGGAGCTTTACCTTGACTATATGGGTGCTACGCAAACCCCCCCCGGGGCTGCGCTTAAATACCTCGCAGTTCTTTTGTCTGCGGAAACTACTTGCTCCTTTACCTTATACAATGTTAACGTGGGCAAGCCAGTCCACGCCACCAAGTGTCCACTCACCTGATGTGGTCTCCGACGGGATCCCGATTTGTGGGTTCACAAAAAATAATACCTTAAGTTCCACACTCACTCCTATTCAATCATATACACACTGATCTTTTTCTGTACAGAAATTCCTTTCATACAGGTAGGGGTCCAATCCCTGGGTTTGCAGTAGAAAAAGGTTTTCTTTTAGCTAATACTTTTTGAAAAAAACTGAACTGAACAACCGTGTGCTATTTATCAGGTGGCTATACTATACCGCCCACCCTAAACAAGGTTATTGTGTGATTTGAGTCTCAATGGGCGTATGCGTACGTTCCGTTGCGTAAAACACGCCACGTGCGTAAGTCTTTGCGTCACGTACGTGCTTTCGCACGTTGTCCGAGACCCTTATGCACAAAGTGCAGATACGCCCACAGCGACACAATCAACACGTTTCTATCAATGTAAACAATATTCAACAGAAATCGCTTACCGTACACCACACAGTATTTGCTATGCTGTGTGTGTGTCCTTTACACTTATACCCTTAACAATTTTCCTTTGTAATTTTAACTAAATAGCACTAAATTCTTCAGCACGTATCTAATAATCAATTTTTAATGGCAACAAGAAAGTGAGCTGCAACAATGTAGATGCGTGCGTGCATGCGTGTGTGCGTATGCAAAAGCAGAAATAAACAGTTTTAAAAGATACTAGCGTATTGTTCTTACCTCCGGTTCCGGATTCCACCCCAGCACTCCTACAGCGTAGCGA
Source organism: Pseudophryne corroboree (assembly GCF_028390025.1). Classification (NCBI taxonomy): domain Eukaryota; kingdom Metazoa; phylum Chordata; class Amphibia; order Anura; family Myobatrachidae; genus Pseudophryne; species Pseudophryne corroboree. The sequence goes on from NC_086451.1 coordinate 480,667,583, forward strand.
AACAGACGCTTATCTAGTCAGCACTACTGTATCCCTCACCACCAATACGGATACGAAAGGATACTGCGTTCCCGCCCTTTGCTGACAGATAAAGTCTGTTTTGGCTAGTGCGGATGGATGTGTGGAGGACGGATGAGCCCTCAATTGAGAATGTCGATTTGATTACCTTATTAAACACTCTAAGAGGTTAAGAGACACAGTACGCAATTGGCGTACGAGGTACCGTAAGGGTACGCTCTTAGCGTAGCGGACGCTGTATCGGGAGCGAGCCGCTCGAGCGACACAAACGCTCGCGAGAATACGCTGTTGGTATCGGGCACACTATAAGTGAGCGACTACCGTAATGCTACGCTATCAGCGTAGCGGACGCTCGAGACCACGAGGAGATCACGAGCGGCGCAGACGCTCACAAGATAACAATCATTAGACCTTGAATGTAACACACAGAAAGGATATTCTTATACTGTAGACCTTGTACTGAAACACTGTAGCGATATAACGCTGCTTAACCTTGTTTACACTAAAGCTGTTTGAGCGATAGAGACGCTCCTATTACCCTCTGCAATCTAATGAACACACAATGCCGTACTAAGGATCCAACACCTTTTACTAACAAGCTTTAAATTATATCGAAAAGGGGAAAAACAGTTTACAAGTCATACACTACATACTAACATATAAATCTAACAGAATATCTAAACAGAAATATGCAATAACGTTACAATCTTAAACTAAACAGAAAGAGAGAGAAAATGTGGCCAATACAAACAAAGAGCAAGATGATTACAGAGAATTACTTACACACACACACTGGGAACGATCGCAGCGCAGCCTGGTACCAGACCCCAAGTTTGTCAATATGATAACCCTTTGTGGAGAGAGTGGGGGAGCTGTTCAGGCTGGCTGACCTTATATACACTACACACAATACAGTACAATGGTCCCTACATCCTTATTGTTCATTGGACACAGGAATTCGTCTTTGCATTATAACAAAAGGTCATAGGTTGATTCATACAGGTGGGCTGTGACTATTTCCAACTGCTCAGGTGGGTGGGAAACTAGGTTTCCCGCCGCATGGATAATAAAGTGCAAATAATAGTAAAAGTCCATAAACTTCTTATGTCCATAACTATTCGCACGAGCGATTAATCCGCTTCAAACCAACACCGGAATATTGCTAATTAAATACTCTTCCGATGGATACTAAACACCACTGTATAACCCTTGTCTGACCCTTCGTATCAAACAAAGAGGGATCTCTTTGTTTATGAACATGCTACATTAACTAAACTTTCAGATTCTATCAAAGGGACCATAATCTACAAAATACATTATATGGTAAAAATATGTAACGATTGAGTCGCACGCTAGGCGCACATAAACTCTACCGTAAATGCGCATACCGTGCGCCTGCGGGTGCACATAACAGCGAGTATGCACACGCACGGGAGAGCGTACGCATGCGCAGCGGGGACATGTATGCGGTGCAAATATGGCAGTGTGCATCATGATATTTTTCTGACTTTGACAGTCCACCCTTTGGCAGTCACCAATAACTGCCACTTCCTAAAACATTTCAAAAAGAGAAAAATATATGTCTTGTGTAAATATTTCTATGGTTGGGTAGGGGAGGAGAGGAGAAGGTGAGAAGAGGGTATGACCTAGTGAGATAGCAGAAGCATGTGTGTATGAATCCATGTTTGGGGGGTCATGTATCATCGTGCCGTACGTGTTTTAAATCAAGCTTCGAGGTATTGCGAAGTATACATTTGAATTCCTTCTTATCCCGTGGTACGGGTCTGTGGATGGGCTGTCAAACTTTACCGAGCTCTTTTCGGCTTTTGGTTGCAACAAAATGGGGGAGCACATTTTAGTTGATGATACATGAATGGGGGAATATGTGACTGCTGATATCTGTGCCTGTATTCCCTATCGACTATGTGTGTTGTTACCTGAAGGTTGTAGAGGTGAAGATAAAGAACACTTATGGTAAATGCATTGATATTCTATGTCAGGTTAATGAACATTTGTCGGTTGAAGTCTTGTCTGGTGTCTGTTGAATGCAGTCTTCTTTGGGCTTTTGCCAAAAAGTGCGAGCAAAAAGCTTTGTCAATGTCCATAGACTTACAAAAGTGTTGGGCTAGCGTAAATTTAAAATGTCTAGGGAAACTGGGGGTCTATGGCATAGTTCATCAATTATCTGTGTACAAGGTTGTCAAAACTTCTTCTTTAATCCATCTGTTGTCTGTATACAGGATCGTCAAATTCCTCGTCCAAGTGGGTCTTTTTACCTTGGAGAAAACGGAGAAACAGGTGAAAGAAACGGACCGTATAATCGCATTTTCATCACATCATTGTCTCTACCGTTGGGTCATAAATCAAATCCATTGGAATTACAATTTCCTCACTCCTTAGACTCATTACCCTGGTACTACGTTTGCACCTCATTAAAGCCTGACCGCATCTAAATATCAAGCCAATCGATATGACAACACCTAAGATACCTAGAAGAAACTTCCCTACATCCATTATGACTCCTTGAGCCCATTCTCCTAAACCAGAGAACCAATTTCGCGGGTTCAACCATGACACCCAACCAGTCAGCTCATTACCCACAGCAGCAAGGGTGAGATTGTGTCTCCTGCGAAATTCCCACTTTAATTGGAGAATATCGTCCATCTTTTGGTCTATGACCTCGACCGGATCCTCGGTACTATTCGTAATATAAGTGCAGCATTTCACGCCGTACTGCGTTGCCAGTGTGACACAATATCCACCTGTCACTGCTGTGAGATAATTAAGAACCATTCTATGCTGAACCAGTTCTGTTTTATAAGCTTGAAGCTCTCTTCCAGTATACCTAAAAGTGTCGTCATACATTTCTGTGATATTGTCTAACAAATTTGCAAGCGCAGATATGTATCTATAGTTCAACACTCCTCTAGCGGTGCGAGTGAAATCTAACGCAAGTAGAACCTGAATCCCGGTGGATTCGTGGATCAGATCAGAGGCCGGATGCTCTGTCCTTTCTGTCAGTTGCCTTTTAACTACGTGCTCGTAATGAGTGTGAGTATAAGGAGCTTGGGCACCACGGTGTATATCTTTCATTTTGGCATGTGATACAGTCATTACCTCAGGCAGTACTTTTCCAATATAACACAATCCTTCAGAGTTCGGGGCAAGCCACTTATACGCCTTCCTCCCGCATATGAAATATGCATCATCGGGGAGAACATATGGGACGGAGTAGGACATAACCATATTACACATCTTCCATGTGAAATCTCCTAACCCTAATTCTCCCATCTGTCTAGTACACGTATCTGTTTGTATGATATGTGCACAGTATCCTGGTGATACCTCTCCAACTCTCATGATCCTATTTCCTAGGGTATACCTATATCGGAAAGATTTTTCCCTACTGGCTATGTGGCGTATAAGCTCTGTATCTGTAGGCATTCTATCTGCTCTATATGAAAAGGTCATGGTTTGGTTACTCCATGACACTTCCCAATTTCCCGGCTTTCGGGGATTGGAAATGTTAAAACATATTAGGGACCTATCCACATGGTATTGGTGGAGCTTCAAACTAGGAGGGCTGGAGATATTAAACCTCCTGTCCACCGGTCTCCCACCCTTTAGCTCAAGTACCTCCCCTATCGTTAAAGGAAATGGTACTAGCCCTGATTTGCTATGACCTTGAGGTACTTGAGAGCATACCCAACAATCTGTCTGATTTAACACATTACCCACTAAGGAGTGATAGTCACTCAATGGATGCCGATCCATGTGGATATTAAAACTGGATTGGCATTTCTTGATGCACCCATCCTCAACTACATTGTCACAGAGCCTACAGATACAATTTTCTTCAGCTAACAATCCTTCACAATTCCTTCTATTGTCAATGCTATCGGATCGTTTTCTGATACTCGCCTTTACTTGTTGATTAAGTTGTTCTTGGAAAACTACGCCTCCATCTTTGTCATCAGAACCCATTCCAGAACCTCTCTCGACCTCCATGGTACTCTCGCCGGAACAGACTGCTCTGGTCAACATCATGGTCAACATGAAAACACGGCTCACAGTCTCTTGAGGCGAGTCCATCTTACAGGAGGAGAAAGGAGAAATTTGTAATGGGGGTACAGAAAAACAGTTTGAGGGGGAGAGAAACTTGTTACGATAATTAGTTCTCTAGTCTTTTTGTTCTTCTTGTTCTGCTGTCATCTCAAAGGTGCTGTCTCTCAGTCTTCCAACCGAACATTCCGGTGATGCAATATTCCTTCCAAACCAGCGATCTTTCTGTATGGAGCAAAAATCTTGCATTACCATTTGTCTAACTGATGGGTGACATACCATCTTCAAAACATGAAAACATGAGTGAGAAGAGAGAAAACAAAAAAAAAACAAAAAAGAGAGAGAGAACAATTCATATATATATATATATATTACATAAACCAACAATAAACAACAATAGGAAAAAAAACATTTTTTTTCAAACATTTTTAAAATATTGTCAGATCATCAGGCTGTCATATCTACATGTCCAATGGTTTCCTTGCGCAGTCCCTCCCACCAGCACCTCCATACTCCACCCTCTGTATCTGGCCAGGATACATTGATGCGGATAGGTCATGCTGGGGTTTGGTAGACTTCTGCAAAGACCAAGCAGATATGCAATGTTTGAGTCCTGCCAATAATCGTCAGAGGTGGGGAGAGAAAAGAAACATTTCACAGATACATTTACAACGTTTCACCTGGTCATTCCTGTGTCTTCAGGGAATGACCTCCCATTTTATTAACCGTTACCTCAGGCTTACCATCAGTCCTAATGATCACCTTTCCTGACTACATATCATGGGTGTGGCTCAAAATTCTTCCTATATGATCCCTGATTATAATTTGGTGTGTCATAACTCTGCTCACATCTTTGTCTAGGGGGTTTATATGAATTTGGTCTACTTCTTGGTCTACAATCTCTTGCATAATGGCCTTCCTTCTGGCAATTATAACACCTTGTCACCTTTGACTTACCCACAGGGATCTGAGGCTTCTTTGTTTCCCCGTGCTTGATGCTGTTTTGCTCATGCCCAACAGCAGAGTCCCTTAATGCAGTTACTGATTTATCTCTCCAGTTTGGGTTGGTGGTCTGTACCCTTGTTCTCAATACCTCCTTTAAACCATTCATTAATACTTTAACCGCTACTTCTCTATGCTTCACATTTGTTTTAATGTTTGCTATACCGTTATACCTAGTCATGTCCTGCAATGCCCGATGGAAATAATTAGAAGTACTTTCCCCTTCGTTTTGTCTTATGGAGAAAATCTCATTCCACTTGACAACGGCAGGGAAATATACTCCTAACTGTCGGTTGATCTGCTTAATACACTCCTGATTGTGTTCCTCCGTACGAGGTACCTCTGTGTTTACTTTACAATCAGCAATAAATTTCGCAGGGTCAACGCTGGAGGGCAAACATGCCCTCAGCACTGTCCGCCAATCTTTGTTGGTGGGTTCTGTTGAGTTTCCTAGTTCTTTAATAAATCTCTGACATGCATCTAGATCTTTCCTAGGATCAGGGAATTCAGACATGATTGACCTTAATTCTGTCCGGGACCAGGGACGGCGCATTGCACTGTCCTTGACGGGAATGATTCCCTGATCGTCAGTCTTCCCATTGGGGACTGTGATCACCCTGACAGGACTAAATTCAATCATATCACCTTGTTTTGGTCTTACAATATGGGGTACATTTGTTTGTGCGTGATATAAAACATTGTACGTACCTGTGGACACGACCTCACCTGACCCTCCGTTAGGGGGTTTGATTACTGTCTTTACCGATTTTGTCGCGTCCACCTGGATGTCTTGTAGGATGGCTTCTGGAAGAGGTGCCGACGTTCTGGGCTCACTTTCTTGCTGGTAATCCTGAGGGAAGTTTAACATGGGGTGCGACTTGCACAGGTTAACATTTGTAATTTTTACACTTTCATTATTATAAACATTATTACATTTGTTACTTTCATTCTTAATACAGTTACCAAGTGCATTTTTATCATTCACCAGTGTGTCATTCTCTGTAACCACCTTCTCTTTCATTGCCACATTTCTCTCACCAAGGTGAGAGTCAGATATGTCAGTTAACTCTCTTTGCATTTCACTTTCCCGTTGCCATAACTGTAAACAATCATTTTGTCTAATCCTCTGCTTGGCAGATTTTATTAGACCTATCCTTTTTCGTGGGTTCTGCAATACCTCAGGGTTCAGACTGCCTACCCGGGGAGACTGTTCCCCATCATCATAAGTTCCCATTCGTTGCATAATACCTGATACCTCGCGGACCCTTTGGGCCAGCAACTACCAACGTGAACCCTTGTTGGACGTCCCTTCTTTGAGCAACTGGCCCCCATCGTTTGTAGATATTGCTGTCTTAGCTAATTCTGACAAACAGACCAAATTGCCCGTGGTAAGGCGACGGTGAAAGTTCAACTAGTGCTTTCACTCACTCTGCGCCCCAATTGGCCTATCCAATCCGTGGGATCTTTTGTAACCTCTATTTACTGGGGCGCGTGGGAGTATGCGATCCCTCCCCAGCAAGTATTGGTCGTTAGAGATTTGCTTAGTGAACAGCGAAACTCCCTTAAAATAACAAAAACCTACACAAATCACGTTAGAATGTACAAATAGCGTTTATGATCCCACAATAAATTGTTGATGGGTACCAAGGTAACAAACTAATGCACACAATTACGTGCGGTCCAGTCGCACAGCGCATAAATGACTAAATATTTATACGCTTTACGACCAATGGAATCGGTTGTTTAGGCTGCGAAACCTTCAGCCGGAGCTTTACCTTGACTATATGGGTGCTACGCAAACCCCCCCCGGGGCTGCGCTTAAATACCTCGCAGTTCTTTTGTCTGCGGAAACTACTTGCTCCTTTACCTTATACAATGTTAACGTGGGCAAGCCAGTCCACGCCACCAAGTGTCCACTCACCTGATGTGGTCTCCGACGGGATCCCGATTTGTGGGTTCACAAAAAATAATACCTTAAGTTCCACACTCACTCCTATTCAATCATATACACACTGATCTTTTTCTGTACAGAAATTCCTTTCATACAGGTAGGGGTCCAATCCCTGGGTTTGCAGTAGAAAAAGGTTTTCTTTTAGCTAATACTTTTTGAAAAAAACTGAACTGAACAACCGTGTGCTATTTATCAGGTGGCTATACTATACCGCCCACCCTAAACAAGGTTATTGTGTGATTTGAGTCTCAATGGGCGTATGCGTACGTTCCGTTGCGTAAAACACGCCACGTGCGTAAGTCTTTGCGTCACGTACGTGCTTTCGCACGTTGTCCGAGACCCTTATGCACAAAGTGCAGATACGCCCACAGCGACACAATCAACACGTTTCTATCAATGTAAACAATATTCAACAGAAATCGCTTACCGTACACCACACAGTATTTGCTATGCTGTGTGTGTGTCCTTTACACTTATACCCTTAACAATTTTCCTTTGTAATTTTAACTAAATAGCACTAAATTCTTCAGCACGTATCTAATAATCAATTTTTAATGGCAACAAGAAAGTGAGCTGCAACAATGTAGATGCGTGCGTGCATGCGTGTGTGCGTATGCAAAAGCAGAAATAAACAGTTTTAAAAGATACTAGCGTATTGTTCTTACCTCCGGTTCCGGATTCCACCCCAGCACTCCTACAGCGTAGCGAAACAGACGCTTATCTAGTCAGCACTACTGTATCCCTCACCACCAATACGGATACGAAAGGATACTGCGTTCCCGCCCTTTGCTGACAGATAAAGTCTGTTTTGGCTAGTGCGGATGGATGTGTGGAGGACGGATGAGCCCTCAATTGAGAATGTCGATTTGATTACCTTATTAAACACTCTAAGAGGTTAAGAGACACAGTACGCAATTGGCGTACGAGGTACCGTAAGGGTACGCTCTTAGCGTAGCGGACGCTGTATCGGGAGCGAGCCGCTCGAGCGACACAAACGCTCGCGAGAATACGCTGTTGGTATCGGGCACACTATAAGTGAGCGACTACCGTAATGCTACGCTATCAGCGTAGCGGACGCTCGAGACCACGAGGAGATCACGAGCGGCGCAGACGCTCACAAGATAACAATCATTAGACCTTGAATGTAACACACAGAAAGGATACTCTTATACTGTAGACCTTGTACTGAAACACTGTAGCGATATAACGCTGCTTAACCTTGTTTACACTAAAGCTGTTTGAGCGATAGAGACGCTCCTATTACCCTCTGCAATCTAATGAACACACAATGCCGTACTAAGGATCCAACACCTTTTACTAACAAGCTTTAAATTATATCGAAAAGGGGAAAAACAGTTTACAAGTCATACACTACATACTAACATATAAATCTAACAGAATATCTAGACAGAAATATACAATAACGTTACAATCTTAAACTAAACAGAAAGAGAGAGAAAATGTGGCCAATACAAACAAAGAGCAAGATGATTACAGAGAATTACTTACATACACACACTGGGAACGATCGCAGCGCAGCCTGGTACCAGACCCCAAGTTTGTCAATATGATAACCCTTTGTGGAGAGAGTGGGGGAGCTGTTCAGGCTGGCTGACCTTATATACACTACACACAATACAGTACAATGGTCCCTACATCCTTATTGTTCATTGGACACAGGAATTCGTCTTTGCATTATAACAAAAGGTCATAGGTTGATTCATACAGGTGGGCTGTGACTATTTCCAACTGCTCAGGTGGGTGGGAAACTAGGTTTCCCGCCGCATGGATAATAAAGTGCAAATAATAGTAAAAGTCCATAAACTTCTTATGTCCATAACTATTCGCACGAGCGATTAATCCGCTTCAAACCAACACCGGAATATTGCTAATTAAATACTCTTCCGATGGATACTAAACACCACTGTATAACCCTTGTCTGACCCTTCGTATCAAACAAAGAGGGATCTCTTTGTTTATGAACATGCTACATTAACTAAACTTTCAGATTCTATCAAAGGGACCATAATCTACAAAATACATTATATGGTAAAAATATGTAACGATTGAGTCGCACGCTAAGCGCACATAAACTCTACCATAAATGCGCATACCGTGCGCCTGCGGGTGCACATAACAGCGAGTATGCGCACACACGGGAGAGCGTACGCATGCGCAGCGGGGACATGTATGCGGTGCAAATATGGCAGTGTGCATCATGATATTTTTCTGACTTTGACAAGAGGGACTATCCCGCAACAAGAATACAAAAGAAAATCCTACAAAAGGTGGTTCTCATCGCTTCATAACACTTATGTATGTAATTATCCTGTGTCTTTTTATAACATTTTACGAATCAAATTTATTCAGAATATAAATATATCTTTTTAACTATTTAAAAAATTTTAATTACATTTTTCATAAATATTAAAGACATGCATATCTCAAAAACTAGAGCCAACTGAAAAATAAGCACGGTGTATTCATGATCAGGAGCACCAAATTAATTACATCGACTCCTAAATCCCTGGAAACAGATTGACTGTTCCCCAGTGTAATTGTATCTTTTTCTGTATTTACTAAGAAACAGTCGGGTTCTGTTCTGTACTACGCTGCCAGATACTTCACGGCTTCATGAGCCACCAGTGCATTGTGACCTCACACAGGACATCACCTGATACACTGAGGGGAGGTGGTGATGTCACAGGGCTGCCAGATACTACACGGCTTCATGACCCACCAGTGCATTGTGACCTCACACAGGACATCACATGATCCACTGAGGGGAGGTGGTGATGTCACAGGCTGCGGGCTACCAGGTCACAGGTGACTGCATACAGCTGGAGGACACCACAGGCCAAGGAGTCACCACCTGTGAGAGGTCCTGAGCTCACCAGCACCACAGTGGACACGCACAGGTCCCTACTACAATGCAGCACAAGTCAGAGTCCTAGCGAGGACCCATCCTACCAACCAGAGAGGGACCAGGAGGCTGCGGGGCCCAGCCACAGCCACCATCCGAAAGCAGAATTCCTCATTAGAGAGGCCACACCCAATGACTGCGCTGATCTCCTGAGACTCATTAAAGTAAGATGGTGAATAGCGACTGCGCACTCCGACCTCCGCCATCTATCCCTGACTCCGGGAGGCCCTCGTGTGCAGACAATGGGGCCTATCTACAAAGCCTAGGAGAGAGACAACGTGGAGAGTGTTTCTGTGGGAATTTGCGCCGTTCATTCTGTAGAGCATTTATGAGGCCAGGCGCTGATGTTGGACGAGAAAGTCTGGCTCGCAATCTCCGTCCCAGTTCATCCCAAAGGTTCTCGATGGGTTGGAGGTCAGGGCTGTGTGTGGTCCAGTCAAGTTCTTCCACACTGAACCCATCACACCAGGGGGGGGTCATTCAGATCTGATCGCTAGGCTGCGTTTTCGTACAGCGGGCGGTCGGGTCTAAACTGCGCATGCGTATGCACCGCAATGCTCAGGCGCATCGCACGGGTACAAAGCGGATCGCCGCTCAGCGAAAGGTTTGTGCGACGGATCCGTTCGCACGGGCGATCGCAAGGAGATCGACAGGAAGAGGGCGTTTGTGGGTGGAAACTGACCGTTTTCTGGGAGTGGTTGGAAAAACGCAGGCGTGTCGGAGCGTTTGCAGGGAGGGTTCCTGACATCAGTTCTGGTCCCGGACAGGCTGACGTGATCGCAGCGGCTGAGTAAGTCCTGGGCTGCGCTGAGACAGCACAAGATCTGTTTGTACCGCTCTGCTACACAATGCGTTCGCACACTTGCAAAGCGAAAATACACTCCCCCTGTAGGCGGCGACTATCTGATTGCAGCACTGCAAAAATCGCCTGCTAGCGATCAGGTCTGAATTAGGCCGAATGTCTTTATAGTCCTTGCTTTGTGCACTGGGGCACAGTCATGTTGGAATAGAAAAGGTCCTTCTCCAAACTTTTGCCTAAAAGTTGGAAGCAAAGTATTGTCCAAAATGTCTCTGTATGCTGAAGCATTAAGATTGCCCTTCACTGGAGATAACGGGCCCAAACCCTGAAAAACAGACCCCATACTATTATCCCTCCTCCACCAAACTTCAGAGGTGGCATAATGCAGTCACGCAGGCAACGTTTTCCTGGCATCCGCCAAACCCAGACTCGCCAATCTGACTGCCAAACAGAGAAGCGTGATTCATCACCGCATAGAACACGTGTCCACTGCTCCACAGTCCAGTGTCGGTGTGCTTTACACCACTCCACAGAACACGTGTCCACTGCTCCACAGTCCAGTGTCAGTGTGATTTACACCACTCCACAGAACACGTGCCCACTGCTCCACAGTCCAGTGTCGGTGTGCTTTACACCACTCCACAGAACACGTGTCCACTGCTCCACAGTCCAGTGTCAGTGTGCTTTACACCACTCCACAGAACACGTGTCCACTGCTCCACAGTCCAGTGTCAGTGTGCTTTACACCACTCCACAGAACACGTGCCCACTGCTCCACAGTCCAGTGTCAGTGTGCTTTACACCACTCCACAGAACACGTGTCCACTGCTCCACAGTCCAGTGTCAGTGTGATTTACACCACTCCACAGAACACGTGCCCACTGCTCCACAGTCCAGTGTCGGTGTGCTTTACACCACTCCACAGAACACGTGTCCACTGCTCCACAGTCCAGTGTCAGTGTGCTTTACACCACTCCACAGAACACGTGTCCACTGCTCCACAGTCCAGTGTCGGTGTGCTTTACACCACTCCACAGAACACGTGTCCACTGCTCCACAGTCCAGTGTCGGTGTGCTTTACACCACTCCACAGAACACGTGTCCACTGCTCCACAGTCCAGTGTCAGTGTGCTTTACACCACTCCACAGAACACGTGCCCACTGCTCCACAGTCCAGTGTCGGTGTGCTTTACACCGCTCCACAGACCACGTGTCCACTGCTCCACAGTCCAGTGTCGGTGTGCTTTACACCACTCCACAGAACACGTGTCCACTGCTCCACAGTCCAGTGTCCGTGTGCTTTACACCACTCCACGGTCACGTGTCCACTGCTCCACAGTCCAGTGTCAGTGTGCTTTACACCACTCCACAGAACACGTGTCCACTGCTCCACAGTCCAGTGTCAGTGTGCTTTACACCACTCCACGGTCACGTGTCCACTGCTCCACAGTCCAGTGTCAGTGTGCTTTACACCACTCCACAGAACACGTGTCCACTGCTCCACAGTCCAGTGTCAGTGTGCTTTACACCACTCCACGGTCACGTGTCCACTGCTCCACAGTCCAGTGTCAGTGTGCTTTACACCACTCCACAGAACACGTGTCCACTGCTCCACAGTCCAGTGTCAGTGTGCTTTACACCGCTCCACAGAACACGTGTCCACTGCTCCACAGTCCAGTGTCAGTGTGCTTTACACCACTCCACAGAACACGTGTCCACTGCTCCACAGTCCAGTGTCGGTGTGCTTTACACCACTCCACAGAACATGTGTCCACTGCTACACAGTCCAGTGTCAGTGTGCTTTACACCGCTCCACAGAACACATTTCCACTGCTCCACAGTCCAGTGTCGGTGTGCTTTACACCGCTCCACAGAACACATTTCCACTGCTCCACAGTCCAGTGTCAGTGTGCTTTACACCACTCCACAGAACACGTGTCCACTGCTCCACAGTCCAGTGTCAGCGTGCTTTACACCACTCCACAGAACACGTGTCCACTGCTCCACAGTCCAGTGTGCTTTACACCACTCCACAGAACACGTGTCCACTGCTCCACAGTCCAGTGTCGGCGTGCTTTACACCACTCCACAGAACACGTGCCCACTGCTCCACAGTCCAGTGTCTGTGTGCTTTACACCACTCCACAGAACACGTGTCCACTGCTCCACAGTACAGTGTCGGTGTGCTTTACACCACTCCACAGAACACGTGTCCACTGCTCCACAGTCCAGTGTCGGCGTGCTTTACACCACACTCCACAGAACACGTGTCCACTGCTCCACAGTCCAGTGTCGGCGTGCTTTACACCACTCCACAGAACACGTGTCCACTGCTCCACAGTCCAGTGTCGGTGTGCTTTACACCACTCCACAGAACACGTGTCCACTGCTCCACAGTCCAGTGTCGGCGTGCTTTACACCACTTCACAGAACACGTGTCCACTGCTCCACAGTCCAGTGTCGGTGTGCTTTACACCACTCCACAGAACACGTGCCCACTGCTCCACAGTCCAGTGTCGGTGTGCTTTACACCACTCCACAGAACACGTGTCCACTGCTCCACAGTACAGTGTCGGTGTGCTTTACACCACTCCACAGAACACGTGTCCACTGCTCCACAGTCCAGTGTCAGTGTGCTTTACACCACTCCACAGAACACGTGTCCACTGCTCCACAGTCCAGTGTCGGTGTGCTTTACACCACTCCACAGAACACATTTCCACTGCTCCACAGTCCAGTGTCGGTGTGCTTTACACCACTCCACAGAACACGTGTCCACTGCTCCACAGTCCAGTGTCGGTGTGCTTTACACCACTCCACAGAACACGTGCCCACTGCTCCACAGTCCAGTGTCTGTGTGCTTAACACCACTCCACAGAACACGTGTCCACTGCTCCACAGTCCAGTGTCGGCGTGCTTTACACCACTCCATCCGACGCTTGGCATTGGACTTGGTGATGTGAGTCTTGCATGCAGCTGCTCGGCCATGATACCCATTCCATTAAGCTCCCGCCGCACAGTCCTTGTGGTTACATTAATGCCAGTGGACGTTCAGAATTCTCCAGCTACGGAATCAGCAGAGCGTTGGCGACTTTATCGCACCATGCGCCTTAGCAGTCGGAGACCCCGCTCTGTGATTTTACGTGGTCTTCCGCTTCATGGCTGAGATGCTGTTGTTCCTAAACGCTTCCACTTTCTAATAATATCACTTACAGGTGACCGTGGAATATCCAGCAGGGATGAAATGTCACGAACCGTCTTATTGTAAAGGTGGCGTCTTATCACAGTACCACGCCGGAAGTCACTGAGCTCTTCAGAACAACCCAGTTTGTATCACAAATGTTTGTAAATGGAGACTGCATGGCTAGGTGCTTGATTTTATACACCTGTGATTGAAACACCTGAATTAATTAATTGCCAAATACTTTTGTCAAGGAAGATAATTAATAAAAGACAAAATATAATGAAATAATTATAATATTTATTAATAATGTTTCGCATGATCTTGTAACTACACATTATCAAACTTATTTATAATTTTTATAGTAGAACATAAATTTCAGATTAAATTTGACTTTCATCGATGTGTCCTCCTTTGGCACCTACAGTATCACTGCTTCACATCACTTTCTGCACACCAACCTTTATAACGTTTCATAAGTCCTGCCTTTCCTGGCCTCGTTCAGACATTCTTATACGTTATTAGTATTTGTTGGATCCATTACACAAACTTTTCTAATTCATCCCAGTTTCTCAACGGGACTGAGATGAGGTAACTCAGGAGGCCATGTTATACAGTAGTTTGTAGAACTTTCTGCTTTTCTTTACTTTCCAAATAATTGATACACTGATTAGATGTGTGCTTAGGGTCGTTATCTTGTTGCATTATGGACCCAATTCCAATATTTTGAGTTCCACTTTGTACAGCGTGATATACTAAAATACCGTGGTATCATTTCTTATCCATAGTTGATGTTATTTGAACTAAGGTGGTCATTCCGAGTTGTTCGCTCGCTAGCTGCTTTTAGCAGCATTGCACACGCTAGGCCGCCGCCCTCTGGGAGTGTATCTTAGCTTAGCAGAATAGCAAACGAAAGATTAGCAGAATTGCTACTACATAATTCTTTGCCGTTTCTGAGTAGCTCCAGACCTACTCCTAGACTGCGATCACCTCACTCCGTTTAGTTCCTGGTTTGACGTCACAAACACGCCCTGCGTTCAGCCAGCCACTCCCCCGTTTCTCCAGCCACTCCTGCGTTTTCAGCTGGCACGCCTGCGTTTTTTAGCACACTCCCGGAAAACGCTCAGTTTTCGCCCACAAACACCCACTTCCTGTCAATCACACTACGATCACTCGAGCGTAGAAAAAACGTCGCTCGACCTTGTGTAAATCGACTAAGTTTTGTGTTAAAATACTTAGCGCATGCGCACTGCGTACCATGTGCATGCGCTTTTTTGCCGTTTTTTCAACTAATCGCTCCATAGCGAAAATCGGCAACGAGCTAACAACTCGGAATGACCACCTAAATCTCAACACAAATTCTTCCATCACTCTTCCAACATAGTGACGTCTTCTGGTTCCACAAGGTTCAAATTTGGATTCGTCAGTCCAAAATACTTTTCTCCACTGATCCAGTGTCCAATGACGGTGTCTTTGGTCCATCGAAGGAATTTTACTTTATTTACAGGCCTCAGCAACCATGTAAAGGTCGACAGTCATTAGGTCGATCACTAATGGTTGATATTAGGTCAACACTGTCAAAAGGTCGACAGGTGTAAATGGTCGACACAACATTTTGAGGGTTTTTTTGCATTTTTATCAACTTTTTCATACTTTACCATCAACTGCACTATGACTGGGAATAGTAACCTGTGCCGAGTGCAGCGGTAGTGGAGTGAGGCACCGTGCGCAAAATTCGCTCGCCATGCGAGGGAACGCGGTGCACTAATTAGGGTTTCACGTGCTTTGACGGCGAAAACACAAAAAAATTATATTTTGTGTCAGCCTTTTCATGTGTCGACCTTTTGACTCTTTCGACCTTTCCTACTGTCTACCTTTTGTCATGTTGACCTACTCATGTGTCATCCTAATGACTGTGGACCTTTGTCATGTAGATCTGATGATCCGTACCCTCTCTGACTTTATTGAGTTCTCCTTTGATTGCAGTTGCTGGGAGTTTTCGGTTTTGCTTACTCGATAATGTATTTATCTTCCCTTTGATGTACACCTGAGTCATCCAGGACTCGATAATGTATTCATCTTCCCTTTGATGTACACCTGAGTCATCCAGGACTCGATAATGTATTCATCTTCCCTTTGATGTACACCTGAGTCATCCAGGACTCGGTAATGTATTCATCTTCCCTTTGATGTACACCTGAGTCATCCAGGACTCGATAATGTATTCATCTTCCCTTTGATGTACACCTGAGTCATCCAGGACTCGATAATGTATTCATCTTCCCTTTGATGTACACCTGAGTCATCCAGGACTCGATAATGTATTCATCTTCCCTTTGATGTACACCTGAGTCATCCAGGACTCGATAATGTATTCATCTTCCCTTTGATGTACACCTGAGTCATCCAGGACTCGATAATGTATTCATCTTCCCTTTGATGTACACCTGAGTCATCCAGGACTCGATAATGTATTCATCTTCCCTTTGATGTACACCTGAGTCATCCAGGACTCGATAATGTATTCATCTTCCCTTTGATGTACACCTGAGTCATCCAGGACTCGATAATGTATTCATCTTCCCTTTGATGTACACCTGAGTCATCCAGGACTCGATAATGTATTCATCTTCCCTTTGATGTACACCTGAGTCATCCAGGACTCGATAATGTATTCATCTTCCCTTTGATGTACACCTGAGTCATCCAGGACTCGATAATGTATTCATCTTCCCTTTGATGTACACCTGAGTCATCCAGGACTCGATAATGTATTCATCTTCCCTTTGATGTACACCTGAGTCATCCAGGACTCGATAATGTATTAATCTTCCCTTTGATGTACACCTGAGTCATCCAGGACTCGATAATGTATTCATCTTCCCTTTGATGTACACCTGAGTCATCCAGGACTCGATAATGTATTCATCTTCCCTTTGATGTACACCTGAGTGAGTCATCCAGGACTCGATAATGTATTCATCTTCCCTTTGATGTACACCTGAGTCATCCAGGACTCGATAATGTATTCATCTTCCCTTTGATGTACACCTGAGTCATCCAGGACTCGATAATGTATTCATCTTCCCTTTGATGTACACCTGAGTCATCCAGGACTCGGTAATGTATTCATCTTCCCTTTGATGTACACCTGAGTCATCCAGGACTCGATAATGTGTTCATCTTCCCTTTGATGTACACCTGAGTCATCCAGGACTCGGTAATGTGTTCATCTTCCCTTTGATGTACACCTGAGTCATCCAGGACTCGGTAATGTATTCATCTTCCCTTTGATGTACACCAGAGTCATCCAGGACTCGATAATGTATTTATCTTCCCTTTGATGTACACCTGAGTCATCCAGGACTCGATAATGTATTTATCTTCCCTTTGATGTACACCTGAGTCATCCAGGACTCGATAATGTATTTATCTTCCCTTTGATGTACACCTGAGTCATCCAGGACTCGATAATGTATTTATCTTCCCTTTGATGTACACCTGGGTCATCCAGGACTCGATAATGTATTTATCTTCCCTTTGATGTACACCTGAGTCATCCAGGACTCGATAATGTATTTATCTTCCCTTTGATGTACACCTGAGTCATCTAGGACAATTTTTAGGCACATTTGTACCTGTTTCTTTGTATCAAGCTAATGTATGTTTCACTAGACCGTGGAATTTTTTTATTTTTAGCAATCTGCCGCTGAGTTTAGGCTTTTTCAGAGAGAGTTTGCATGATGCCGCGCAATTCAAGTGATTATTCACGTCTTTTTTCTTCATTTTGAAAAAGTTACGGTTATTATTGAATATAACACTGTGAAAAAGGAATGTCTTTAATTAAATATTATATATCTTTTTTTTTTTTAATCTAAATATATTTTATATAAAAAATATTATTAAATAAAATGAATCAACTTACAGACCAGCTCTAAATTACGTACATTAGCCTATCGATAAACTCTTGGGACTGTGATGAAAATGACATACGCTCGTGTTTATAAATAACATAGGGGCAGATGTATTAACCTGGAGAAGGCATAAGGAAGTGATAACCCAGTGATAAATGCAAAGTGATAAATGCACCAGCCAATCAGCTCCTAACTGTTCATTTACATATTGGAGCTGATTGGCTGCTTCATTTATCACCTTGCACTTATCACTGGTTTATCACTTCCTTATGCCTTCTCCAGGTTAATACATCTGTCACATAGTAATTTATGTTTAGTAAATTTGAAGAAAAGTCCTGAAGTCTCGTTTCTAATCATGATGATTTTAGGGAGCAATTAAAATGGATATTCATTAAGTCAGAGCAATATAATGAAACATATGAGCTTTGGTCAAAGACTTGTGCACGCTGCTCTATATATTGCTCCAGAGACACAACCACATCCCCCGAGGTAAGTACACCTAAATGTGCTTCACACATGGAATAAACGACTCTTCTATTTTCGTGTTAATTAGGAACTTGCTAATTATGAGAAGAAGCCACATGCTGTGCAGATAACGGAGAGAGGTGAGCTGATAAGGACGTATAATACTGATATCATACATGATATTTACAAATAATATATAAACTAAATGTTCTCTGTGTGTATATACAGTATATTTATATATTATGTGTGTAAACTGTTGTAGTCACGCTTTTTCTCCTGCACCCCACTTTTCCATATGGTAAGTCATTTCTGCTCAGCTATATCACCAGGTGCTCATTCATTATTATGCCTGGGTGAGGTTCTGTCTCTTTAAATCCTGGCAGTCTTAAACCCAGAAAGAAAGCATATTGGGCCTAACTCAGATACAGACTATCGTACACTGCTTTGGGCTCAGCTAGTGAAATTGATGGCGGCCACACTGAGGGATTAGTCGCAAATGACTGCAGCTAACTGGATACCAACCTAAATTGGATGACAGTGTAAGGGAATAAAGTAGTTGTCATTAATCTGCTGTCAGTGAGGCGGGGATGTGCTGCTGTCAGTGAGGGGGAATGTGCCGCTGTCAGTGAGGCGGGGATGTGCCGCTGTCAGTGAGGCGGGGATGTGGCGCTGTCAGTGAGGCGGGGATGTGGCGCTGTCAGTGAGGCGGGGATGTGGCGCTGTCAGTGAGGCGGGGTTGTGCTGCTGTCAGTGAGTGGGGGATGTGCCGCTGTCAGTGAGGGGGTATGTGCCTCTGTCAGTGAGGCGGGGATGTGCCGCTGTCAGTGAGGCGGGGATGTGCCGCTGTCAGTGAGGCGGGGATGTGCCGCTGTCAGTGAGGAGGGATGTGCCGCTGTCAGTGAGGGGGGGATGTGCCGCTGTCAGTGAGGGGGGGATGTGCCGCTGTCAGTGAGGGGGGAATGTGCCGCTGTCAGTGAGGGGGAATGTGCCGCTGTCAGTGAGGCGGGGATGTGCCGCTGTCAGTGAGGGGGATGTGCCGCTGTCAGTGAGGAAGGGGGATGTGCAGCTGTCAGTGAGGCGGGGATGTTCCGCTGTCAGTGAGGCGGGGATGTGCCTCTGTCAGTGAGGCGGGGATGTGCCGCTGTCAGTGAGGCGGGGATGGGCCGCTGTCAGTGAGGCGGGGTATGTTCCGTTGTCAGTGAGGCGGAGATGTGCCGCTGTCAGTGAGGGGGGGATGTGCCGCTGTCAGTGAGGGGGGGATGTGCCGCTGTCGGTGAGGGGGGAATGTGCCGCTGTCAGTGAGGGGGAATGTGCCGCTGTCAGTGAGGCGGGGATGTGCCGCTGTCAGTGAGGCGGGGACGTGCCGCTGTCAGTGAGGGGGGATGTGCCGCTGTCAGTGAGGAAGGGGGATGTGCCGCTGTCAGTGAGGCGGGGATGTGCCGCTGTCAGTGAGGCGGGGATGTGCCTCTGTCAGTGAGGCGGGGATGTGCCGCTGTCAGTGAGGCGGGGATGGGCCGCTGTCAGTGAGGCGGGGTATGTTCCGCTGTCAGTGAGGCGGAGATGTGCCGCTGTCAGTGAGGCGGGGATGTGCCGCTGTCAGTGAGGGGGAACGTGCCTCTGTCAGTGAGGCGGGGATGTGCCGCTGTCAGTGAGGCGGGGATGTGCCGCTGTCAGTGAGGGGGGAATGTGCCGCTGTCAGTGAGGTGGGATGTGCCGCTGTCAGTGAGGCGGGGATGTGGCGCTGTCAGTGAGGCGGGGTTGTGCTGCTGTCAGTGAGTGGGGGTTGTGCCGCTGTCAGTGAGGTGGGATGTGCCGCTGTCAGTGAGGCGGGGATGTGCCGGTGTCAGTGAGGCGGGGATGTGCTGCTGTCAGTGAGGCGGGGATGTGCTGCTGTCAGTGAGGCGGGGATGTGCTGCTGTCAGTGAGGCGGGGATGTGCCGCTGTCAGTGAGGGGGGGATGTGCCGCTGTCAGTGAGGGGGAATGTGTCGCTGTCAGTGAGGGGTAATCTACCGCTGTCAGTGGGGCGGGGATGTGCTGCTGTCAGTGAGGGGCGGATGAGAGGGGGATGTGCTGCTGTCAGTCAGTGAGGTGGGGATGTACCGCTGTCAGTGGGGCGGGGATGTGCTGCTGTCAGTGAGGTGGGAATGTGCTGCTGTCAGTGAGGGGGGGATGTGCCGCTGTCAGTGAGGCGGGGATGGGCCGCTGTCAGTGAGGCGGGGATGGGCCGCTGTCAGTAAGGCGGGGATGGGCCGCTGTCAGTGAGGCGGGGTATGTGCCGCTGTCAGTGAGGCGGGGATGTGCCGCTGTCAGTGAGGCGGAGGTTGTGCCGCTGTCAGTGAGGGGGAACGTGCCTCTGTCAGTGAGGCGGGGATGTGTCGCTGTCAGTGAGGCGGGGATGTGCCGCTGTCAGTGAGGCGGGGATGTGTCGCTCTCAGTGAGGCGGGGTTGTGCCGCTGTCAGTGAGGGGGGATGTGCCGCTGTCAGTGAGGCGGGGATGTGCCGCTGTCAGTGAGGCGGGGATGTGCCGCTGTCAGTGAGGCGGGGATTTGCCGCTGTCAGTGAGGCGGGGATGTGCCGCTGTCACTGAGGCGGGGATGTGTCGCTGTCAGTGAGGCGGGGATGTGCCGCTGTCAGTGAGGCGGGGATGTGCCGCTCTCAGTGAGGCGGGGTTGTGCCGCTGTCAGTGAGGGGGGATGTGCCGCTGTCAGTGAGGCGGGGATGTGCCGCTGTCAGTGAGGCGGGGATGTGCCGCTGTCAGTGAAGCGGGGTTGTGCCGCTGTCAGTGAGGGGGGATGTGCCGCTGTCAGTGAGGCGGGGATGTGCCGCTGTCAGTGAGGCGGGGTTGTGCCGCTGTCAGTGAGGGGGGATGTGCCGCTGTCAGTGAGGCGGGGATGTGTCGCTGTCAGTGAAGCGGGGATGTGCCGCTGTCAGTGAGGCGGGAATGGGCCGCTGCCAGTGAGGCGGGGATGGGCCGCTGTCAGTGAGGCGGGGGATGTGCCGCTGTCAGTGAGGCGGGGGATGTGCTGCTGTCAGTGAGGCGGGGATGTGCCGCTGTCAGTGAGGCGGGGATGTGCCTCTGTCAGTGAGGCGGGGATGTGCCGCTGTCAGTGAGGCGGGGATGTGCCGCTGTCAGTGAGGAGGGATGTGCCGCTGTCAGTGAGGCGGGGATGTGCCGCTGTCAGTGAGGCGGGGATGTGCCGCTGTCAGTGAGGCGGGGATGTGCCGCTGTCAGTGAGGGGGGAATGTGCCGCTGTCAGTGAGGGGGGGATGTGCCGCTGTAAGTGAGGCGGGGATGGGCCGCTGTCAGTGAGGCGGGGATGGGCCGCTGTCAGTAAGGTGGGGATGGGCCGCTGTCAGTGAGGCGGGGATGTGCCGCTGTCAGTGAGGCGGAGGTTGTGCCGCTGTCAGTGAGGGGGAACGTGCCTCTGTCAGTGAGGCGGGGATGTGTCGCTGTCAGTGAGGCGGGGATGTGCCGCTGTCAGTGAGACGGGGGTGTGCCGCTGTCAGTGAGGCGGGGATGTGCCTCTGTCAGTGAGGGGGGATGTGCCGCTGTCAGTGAGGCGGGGATGGGCCGCTGTCAGTGAAGCGTGGATGGGCCGCTGTCAGTGAGGCGGGGATGTGCCGCTGTCAGTGAGGCGGGGTATGTGCCGCTGTCAGTGATGCGGGGATGTGCCGCTGTCAGTGAGGCGGGGGATGTGCCGCTGTCAGTGAGGGGGAACGTGCCTCTGTCAGTGAGGCGGGGATGTGCCGCTGTCAGTGAGGCGGGGATGTGCCGCTGTCAGTGAGGCGGGGATGTGCCGCTGTCAGTGAGCCGGGATGTGCCGCTGTCAGTGAGGCGGGAATGTGCCGCTGTTAGTGAGGGGGGAATGTGCCGCTGGCAGTGAGGGGGAATGTGCCGCTGTCAGTGAGGCGGGGATGTGCCGCTGTCAGTGAGGGGGGAATGTGCCGCTGTCAGTGAGGGGGAATGTGCCGCTGTCAGTGAGGGGGGAATGTGCCGCTGTCAGTGAGGCGGGGATGTGCCGCTGTCAGTGAGGGGGAATGTGCCGCTGTCAGTGAGGCGGGGATGTGCCGCTGTCAGTGAGGGGGGATGTGCTGCTGTTAGTGAGGCGGGGATGTGCCGCTGTCAGTGAGGCGGGGATGTGCCGCTGTCAGTGAGGCGGGGATGTGCCGCTGTCAGTGAGGGATGTGCCGCTGTCAGTGTGGCGGGGATGTGCCGCTGTCAGTGAGGGGGGAATGTGCCGCTGTCAGTGAGGGGGGGATGTGCCGCTGTCAGTGAGGCGGGTATGTGCCGCTGTCAGTGAGGGGGGATGTGCCGCTGTCAGTGACGAAGGGGGATGTGCCGCTGTCAGTGAGGTGGGGATGTTCCGCTGTCAGTGAGGCGGGGATGTGCCGCTGTCAGTGAGGGGGGATGTGCCGCTGTCAGTGAGGCGGGTATGTGCCGCTGTCAGTGAGGGGGGATGTGCCGCTGTCAGTGACGAAGAGGGATGTGCCGCTGTCAGTGAGGCGGGGATGTTCCGCTGTCAGTGAGGCGGGGATGTGCCGCTGTCAGTGAGGCGGGGATGTGCCGCTGTCAGTGAGGCGGGGATGTGCCGCTGTCAGTGAGGCGGGGATGTGCCGCTGTCAGTGAGGGGGGATGTGCCGCTGTCAGTGAGGCGGGGATGTGCCGCTGTCAGTGAGGCGGGGTTGTGCCGCTGTCAGTGAGGGGGGATGTGCCGCTGTCAGTGAGGGGGTAATGTGCCGCTGTCAGTGAGGCGGGGATGTGCCGCTGTCAGTGAGGCGGGGATGTGCCGCTGTCAGTGAGGCGGGGATGTGCCGCTGTCAGTGAGGCGGGGTTGTGCCGCTGTCAGTGAGGGGGGATGAGCCGCTGTCAGTGAGGCGGGGATGTGCCGCTGTCAGTGAGGCGGGGATGTGCCGCTGTCAGTGAGGCGGGGATGTGCCGCTGTCAGTGAGGGGGAATGTGCCGCTGTCAGTGAGGCGGGGATGTGCTGCTGTCAGTGAGGCGGGTATGTGCTGCTGTCAAGTGAGGCGGGTATGTGCTGCTGTCAGTGAGGGGGGATGTGCTGCTGTTAGTGAGGCGGGGATGTGCCGTTGTCAGTGAGGCGGGGATGTGCCGCTGTCAGTGAGGGATGTGCCGCTGTCAGTGAGGCGGGGATGTGCAGCTGTCAGTGAGGGGGGAATGTGCCGCTGTCAGTGAGGGGGGAATGTGCCGCTGTCTGTGAGGGGGGGATGTGCCGCTGTCAGTGAGGAGGGATGTGCCGCTGTCAGTGAGGGGGGATGTGCCGCTGTCAGTGACGAAGGGGGATGTGCCGCTGTCAGTGAGGCGGGGATGTGCCGCTGTCAGTGAGGGGGGATGTGCTGCTGTCAGTGAGGCGGGGAGGTGCCGCTGTCAGTGAGGGGGGATGTGCCGCTGTCAGTGAGGGGGGATGTGCCGCTGTCAGTGAGGCGGGGATGTGCCGCTGTCAGTGAGGCGGGGATGTGCCGCTGTCAGTGAGGCGGGGTTGTGCCGCTGTCAGTGAGGCGTGTATGTGCCGCTGTCAGTGAGGGGGAATGTGCCGCTGTCAGTGAGGCGGGGATGTGCCGCTGTCAGTGAGGCGGGGATGTGCTGCTGTCAGTGAGGCGGGGTTGTGCTGCTGTTAGTGAGTGGGGGATGTGCCGCTGTCAGTGAGGGGGGATGTGCCGCTGTCAGTGAGGCGGGGATGTGCCGCTGTCAGTGAGGCGGGGATGTGCCGCTGTCAGTGAGGCGGGAATGGGCCGCTGCCAGTGAGGCGGGGATGGGCCTCTGTCAGTGAGGCGGGGGATGTGCCGCTGTCAGTGAGGCGGGGGATGTGCTGCTGTCAGTGAGGCGGGGATGTGCCGCTGTCAGTGAGGGGGAATGTGCCTCTGTCAGTGAGGCGGGGATGTGCCTCTGTCAGTGAGGCGGGGATGTGCCGCTGTCAGTGAGGCGGGGATGTGCCGCTGTCAGTGAGGTGGGGATGTGCTGCTGTCAGTGAGGCGGGGTTGTGCTGCTGTTAGTGAGTGGGGGATGTGCCGCTGTCAGTGAGGGGGGATGTGCCGCTGTCAGTGAGGCGGGGATGTGCCGCTGTCAGTGAGGCGGGGATGTGCCGCTGTCAGTGAGGCGGGAATGGGCCGCTGCCAGTGAGGCGGGGATGGGCCGCTGTCAGTGAGGCGGGGGATGTGCCGCTGTCAGTGAGGCGGGGGATGTGCTGCTGTCAGTGAGGCGGGGATGTGCCGCTGTCAGTGAGGGGGAATGTGCCTCTGTCAGTGAGGCGGGGATGTGCCTCTGTCAGTGAGGCGGGGATGTGCCGCTGTCAGTGAGGCGGGGATGTGCCGCTGTCAGTGAGGAGGGATGTGCCGCTGTCAGTGAGGCGGGGATGTGCCGCTGTCAGTGAGGCGGGGATGTGCCGCTGTCAGTGAGGCGGGGATGTGCCGCTGTCAGTGAGGGGGGAATGTGCCGCTGTCAGTGAGGGGGGGATGTGCCGCTGTAAGTGAGGCGGGGATGGGCCGCTGTCAGTGAGGCGGGGATGGGCCGCTGTCAGTAAGGTGGGGATGGGCCGCTGTCAGTGAGGCGGGGTATGTGCCGCTGTCAGTGAGGCGGGGATGTGCCGCTGTCAGTGAGGCGGAGGTTGTGCCGCTGTCAGTGAGGGGGAACGTGCCTCTGTCAGTGAGGCGGGGATGTGTCGCTGTCAGTGAGGCGGGGATGTGCCGCTGTCAGTGAGACGGGGGTGTGCCGCTGTCAGTGAGGCGGGGATGTGCCTCTGTCAGTGAGGGGGGATGTGCCGCTGTCAGTGAGGCGGGGATGGGCCGCTGTCAGTGAAGCGTGGATGGGCCGCTGTCAGTGAGGCGGGGATGTGCCGCTGTCAGTGAGGCGGGGTATGTGCCGCTGTCAGTGAGGCGGGGATGTGCCGCTGTCAGTGAGGCGGGGGATGTGCCGCTGTCAGTGAGGGGGAACGTGCCTCTGTCAGTGAGGCGGGGATGTGCCGCTGTCAGTGAGGCGGGGATGTGCCGCTGTCAGTGAGGCGGGGATGTGCCGCTGTCAGTGAGCCGGGATGTGCCGCTGTCAGTGAGGCGGGAATGTGCCGCTGTTAGTGAGGGGGGAATGTGCCGCTGGCAGTGAGGGGGAATGTGCCGCTGTCAGTGAGGCGGGGATGTGCCGCTGTCAGTGAGGCGGGGATGTGCCGCTGTCAGTGAGGGGGGAATGTGCCGCTGTCAGTGAGGGGGAATGTGCCGCTGTCAGTGAGGGGGGAATGTGCCGCTGTCAGTGAGGCGGGGATGTGCCGCTGTCAGTGAGGGGGAATGTGCCGCTGTCAGTGAGGCGGGGATGTGCTGCTGTCAGTGAGGGGGGATGTGCTGCTGTTAGTGAGGCGGGGATGTGCCGCTGTCAGTGAGGCGGGGATGTGCCGCTGTCAGTAAGGCGGGGATGTGCCGCTGTCAGTGAGGGATGTGCCGCTGTCAGTGAGGCGGGGATGTGCCGCTGTCAGTGAGGGGGGGATGTGCCGCTGTCAGTGAGGCGGGTATGTGCTGCTGTCAGTGAGGGGGGATGTGCCGCTGTCAGTGACGAAGGGGGATGTGCCGCTGTCAGTGAGGTGGGGATGTTCCGCTGTCAGTGAGGCGGGGATGTGCCGCTGTCAGTGAGGGGGGATGTGCCGCTGTCAGTGAGGCGGGTATGTGCCGCTGTCAGTGAGGGGGGATGTGCCGCTGTCAGTGACGAAGGGGGATGTGCCGCTGTCAGTGAGGTGGGGATGTTCCGCTGTCAGTGAGGCGGGGATGTGCCGCTGTCAGTGAGGCGGGGATGTGCCGCTGTCAGTGAGGCGGGGATGTGCCGCTGTCAGTGAGGGGGGATGTGCCGCTGTCAGTGAGGCGGGGATGTGCCGCTGTCAGTGAGGCGGGGTTGTGCCGCTGTCAGTGAGGGGGGATGTGCCGCTGTCAGTGAGGGGGGAATGTGCCGCTGTCAGTGAGGCGGGGATGTGCCGCTGTCAGTGAGGCGGGGATGTGCCGCTGTCAGTGAGGCGGGGTTGTGCCGCTGTCAGTGAGGGGGGATGTGCCGCTGTCAGTGAGGCGGGGATGTGCCGCTGTCAGTGAGGCGGGGATGTGCCGCTGTCAGTGAGGGGGAATGTGCCGCTGTCAGTGAGGCGGGGATGTGCTGCTGTCAGTGAGGCGGGTATGTGCTGCTGTCAAGTGAGGCGAGTATGTGCTGCTGTCAGTGAGGGGGGATGTGCTGCTGTTAGTGAGGCGGGGATGTGCCGTTGTCAGTGAGGCGGGGATGTGCCGCTGTCAGTGAGGGATGTGCCGCTGTCAGTGAGGCGGGGATGTGCCGCTGTCAGTGAGGGGGGAATGTGCCGCTGTCAGTGAGGGGGGAATGTGCCGCTGTCTGTGAGGGGGGGATGTGCCGCTGTCAGTGAGGAGGGATGTGCCGCTGTCAGTGAGGGGGGATGTGCCGCTGTCAGTGACGAAGGGGGATGTGCCGCTGTCAGTGAGGCGGGGATGTGCCGCTGTCAGTGAGGGGGGATGTGCTGCTGTCAGTGAGGTGGGGAGGTGCCGCTGTCAGTGAGGGGGGATGTGCCGCTGTCAGTGAGGCGGGGATGTGCCGCTGTCAGTGAGGCGGGGATGTGCCGCTGTCAGTGAGGCGGGGTTGTGCCGCTGTCAGTGAGGCATGTATGTGCCGCTGTCAGTGAGGGGGAATGTGCCGCTGTCAGTGAGGCGGGGATGTGCCGCTGTCAGTGAGGCGGGGATGTGCTGCTGTCAGTGAGGCGGGGTTGTGCTGCTGTTAGTGAGTGGGGGATGTGCCGCTGTCAGTGAGGGGGGATGTGCCGCTGTCAGTGAGGCGGGGATGTGCCGCTGTCAGTTAGGCGGGGATGTGCTGCTGTCAGTGAGGCGGGGATGTGCCGCTGTCAGTGAGGCGGGGATGTGCCGCTGTCAGTGAGGCGGGGATGTGCTGCTGTCAGTGAGGCGGGGATGTGCTGCTGTCAGTGAGGGGGGATGTGCTGCTGTCAGTGAGGCGGGGATGTGCTGCTGTCAGTGAGGTGGAGATGTGCTGCTGTCAGTGAGGTGGGGATGTGCCGTTTTCAGTGAGGTGGGGATGTGCTGCTATCAGTGAGGCGGTAAGGTGCTGCTGTCAGTGAGGCAGTGATGTGCCGCTGTCAGTGAGGCGGGGATGTGCCGCTGTCAGTGAGGTGGGGATGTGCCGCTGTCAGTGAGGCGGGGATGTGCCGCTGTCAGTGAGGCGGGGATGTGCTGCTGTCAGTGAGGCGGGGATGTGCTGCTGTCAGTGAGGCGGGGATGTGCTGCTGTCAAGTGAGGCGGGTATGTGCTGCTGTCAGTGAGGCGGGGATGTGCTGCTGTCAAGTGAGGCGGGGATGTGCAGCTGTCAGTGAGGCGGGGATGTGCCGCTGTCAGTGAGGGGGGAATGTGCCGCTGTCAGTGAGGAGGGGATGTGCCGCTGTCAGTGAGGAGGGGATGTGCCGCTGTCAGTGAGGCGGGGATGTGCCGCTGTCAGTGAGGCGGGGATGTGCCGCTGTCAGTGAGGGGGGAATGTGCCGCTGTCAGTGAGGGGGAATGTGCCGCTGTCAGTGAGGCGGGGATGTGCCGCTGTCAGTGAGGCGGGGATGTGCCGCTGTCAGTGAGGCGGGGATGTGCCGCTGTCAGTGAGGCGGGCATGTGCTGCTGTCAGTGAGGCAGGAATGTGCTGCTGTCAGTGAGGGGGAACGTGTCGCTGTCAGTGAGGTGGGGATGTGCCGCTGTCAGTGAGGCGGGGAATGCACCACTGTCAGTGAGGCGGGGATGTGGCGCTGTCAGTGAGGGGGGAATGTGTCGCTGTCAGTGAGGGGGAATGTGCCGCTGTCAGTGAGGCGGGGATGTGCCGCTGTCAGTGAGGGGGGGATGTGCCGCTGTCAGTGAGGGGGAATGTGTCGCTGTCAGTGAGGGGGAATGTGTCGCTGTCAGTGAGGCGGGGATGCGCCGCTGTCAGTGAGGCGGGGAATGCACCACTGTCAGTGAGGCGGGGATGTGCCGCTGTCAGTGAGGGGGGATGTGCTGCTGTCAGTGAGGCGGGGATGTGCCGCTGTCAGTGAGGGGGGATGTGCCGCTGTCAGTGAGGCAGGGATGTGCTGCTGTTAGTGAGGCGGGGATGTGCCGCTGTCAGTGAGTGGGAAATGCGCCGCTGTCAGTGAGGGGGAACGTGCCTCTGTCAGTGAGGCGGGGATGTGCCGCTGTCAGTGAGGAGGGGATGTGCCGCTGTCAGTAAGGGGGGGATGTGCCACTTTTAGTGAGGGGGGGATGTGCTGTTGTCAGTGTCAACATATTCATCCATAAGCTGAGCTGTTCAAATAAAACAATATATATGACAGTACTATAAAATACTGTATTGTTGTGCTGCTGTCAAGTGAGGCGGGTATGTGCTGATGTCAGTGAGGCGGGGATGTGCCGCTGTCAGTGAGGCGGGGATGTGCTGCTGTCAGTGAGGCGGGGATGTGCTGCTGTCAGTGAGGGGGATATGTGCCACTGTCAGTGATGGGGAATGTGCCGCTGTCAGTGAGGGGGGGATGTGCCACTGTCAGTGAGGGATGTGCCGCTGTCAGTGAGGCGGGGATGTGCCGCTGTCAGTGAGGGGGGAATGTGCCGCTGTCAGTGAGGGGGGAATGTGCCGCTGTCTGTGAGGGGGGGATGTGCCGCTGTCAGTGAGGAGGGATGTGCCGCTGTCAGTGAGGGGGGATGTGCCGCTGTCAGTGACGAAGGGGGATGTGCCGCTGTCAGTGAGGCGGGGATGTGCCGCTGTCAGTGAGGGGGGATGTGCTGCTGTCAGTAAGGTGGGGAGGTGCCGCTGTCAGTGAGGGGGGATGTGCCGCTGTCAGTGAGGCGGGGATGTGCCGCTGTCAGTGAGGCGGGGATGTGCCGCTGTCAGTGAGGCGGGGTTGTGCCGCTGTCAGTGAGGCATGTATGTGCCGCTGTCAGTGAGGGGGAATGTGCCGCTGTCAGTGAGGCGGGGATGTGCTGCTGTCAGTGAGGCGGGGATGTGCTGCTGTCAGTGAGGCGGGGTTGTGCTGCTGTTAGTGAGTGGGGGATGTGCCGCTGTCAGTGAGGGGGGATGTGCCGCTGTCAGTGAGGCGGGGATGTGCCGCTGTCAGTTAGGCGGGGATGTGCTGCTGTCAGTGAGGCGGGGATGTGCCGCTGTCAGTGAGGCGGGGATGTGCCGCTGTCAGTGAGGCGGGGATGTGCCGCTGTCAGTTAGGCGGGGATGTGCTGCTGTCAGTGAGGCGGGGATGTGCCGCTGTCAGTGAGGGGGGATGTGCTGCTGTCAGTGAGGCGGGGATGTGCTGCTGTCAGTGAGGTGGAGATGTGCTGCTGTCAGTGAGGTGGGGATGTGCCGTTTTCAGTGAGGTGGGGATGTGCTGCTATCAGTGAGGCGGTAAGGTGCTGCTGTCAGTGAGGCAGTGATGTGCAGCTGTCAGTGAGGCGGGGATGTGCCGCTGTCAGTGAGGTGGGGATGTGCCGCTGTCAGTGAGGCGGGGATGTGCTGCTGTCAGTGAGGCGGGGATGTGCTGCTGTCAGTGAGGCGGGGATGTGCTGCTGTCAGTGAGGCGGGGATGTGCTGCTGTCAAGTGAGGCGGGTATGTGCTGCTGTCAGTGAGGCGGGGATGTGCTGCTGTCAAGTGAGGCGGGGATGTGCAGCTGTCAGTGAGGCGGGGATGTGCCGCTGTCAGTGAGGGGGGAATGTGCCGCTGTCAGTGAGGAGGGGATGTGCCGCTGTCAGTGAGGAGGGGATGTGCCGCTGTCAGTGAGGCGGGGATGTGCCGCTGTCAGTGAGGCGGGGATGTGCCGCTGTCAGTGAGGGGGGAATGTGCCGCTGTCAGTGAGGGGGAATGTGCCGCTGTCAGTGAGGCGGGGATGTGCCGCTGTCAGTGAGGCGGGGATGTGCCGCTGTCAGTGAGGCGGGGATGTGCCGCTGTCAGTGAGGCGGGCATGTGCTGCTGTCAGTGAGGCAGGAATGTGCTGCTGTCAGTGAGGGGGAACGTGTCGCTGTCAGTGAGGTGGGGATGTGCCGCTGTCGGTGAGGCGGGGAATGCACCACTGTCAGTGAGGCGGGGATGTGGCGCTGTCAGTGAGGGGGGAATGTGTCGCTGTCAGTGAGGGGGAATGTGCCGCTGTCAGTGAGGCGGGGATGTGCCGCTGTCAGTGAGGGGGGGATGTGCCGCTGTCAGTGAGGGGGAATGTGTCGCTGTCAGTGAGGGGGAATGTGTCGCTGTCAGTGAGGCGGGGATGCGCCGCTGTCAGTGAGGCGGGGAATGCACCACTGTCAGTGAGGCGGGGATGTGCCGCTGTCAGTGAGGGGGGATGTGCTGCTGTCAGTGAGGCGGGGATGTGCCGCTGTCAGTGAGGGGGGATGTGCCGCTGTCAGTGAGGCAGGGATGTGCTGCTGTTAGTGAGGCGGGGATGTGCCGCTGTCAGTGAGTGGGAAATGCGCCGCTGTCAGTGAGGGGGAACGTGCCTCTGTCAGTGAGGCGGGGATGTGCCGCTGTCAGTGAGGAGGGGATGTGCCGCTGTCAGTAAGGGGGGGATGTGCCACTTTTAGTGAGGGGGGGATGTGCTGTTGTCAGTGTCAACATATTCATCCATAAGCTGAGCTGTTCAAATAAAACAATATATATGACAGTACTATAAAATACTGTATTGTTGTGCTGCTGTCAAGTGAGGCGGGTATGTGCTGATGTCAGTGAGGCGGGGATGTGCCGCTGTCAGTGAGGCGGGGATGTGCTGCTGTCAGTGAGGCGGGGATGTGCTGCTGTCAGTGAGGGGGATATGTGCCACTGTCAGTGATGGGGAATGTGCCGCTGTCAGTGAGGGGGGGATGTGCCACTGTCAGTGAGGGGGGAATGTGCCGCTGTCAGTGAGGCGGAATGTGCTGCTGTCAATGAGGCGGGGATGTGCTGCTGTCAGTGAGGCGGGGATGTGCCGCTGTCAGTGAGGCCGGGATGTGCCGCTGTCAGTGAGGCGGGGATGTGCCGCTGTCAGTGAGGCGGGGATGTGCTGCTGTCAGTGAGGGGGGATGTGCTGCTGTCAGTGAGGCGGGGATGTGCTGCTGTCAGTGAGGTGGAGATGTGCTGCTGTCAGTGAGGTGGGGATGTGCCGTTTTCAGTGAGGTGGGGATGTGCTGCTATCAGTGAGGCGGTAAGGTGCTGCTGTCAGTGAGGCAGTGATGTGCAGCTGTCAGTGAGGCGGGGATGTGCCGCTGTCAGTGAGGTGGGGATGTGCCGCTGTCAGTGAGGCGGGGATGTGCTGCTGTCAGTGAGGCGGGGATGTGCTGCTGTCAGTGAGGCGGGGATGTGCTGCTGTCAGTGAGGCGGGGATGTGCTGCTGTCAAGTGAGGCGGGTATGTGCTGCTGTCAGTGAGGCGGGGATGTGCTGCTGTCAAGTGAGGCGGGGATGTGCAGCTGTCAGTGAGGCGGGGATGTGCCGCTGTCAGTGAGGGGGGAATGTGCCGCTGTCAGTGAGGAGGGGATGTGCCGCTGTCAGTGAGGAGGGGATGTGCCGCTGTCAGTGAGGCGGGGATGTGCCGCTGTCAGTGAGGCGGGGATGTGCCGCTGTCAGTGAGGGGGGAATGTGCCGCTGTCAGTGAGGGGGAATGTGCCGCTGTCAGTGAGGCGGGGATGTGCCGCTGTCAGTGAGGCGGGGATGTGCCGCTGTCAGTGAGGCGGGGATGTGCCGCTGTCAGTGAGGCGGGCATGTGCTGCTGTCAGTGAGGCAGGAATGTGCTGCTGTCAGTGAGGGGGAACGTGTCGCTGTCAGTGAGGTGGGGATGTGCCGCTGTCGGTGAGGCGGGGAATGCACCACTGTCAGTGAGGCGGGGATGTGGCGCTGTCAGTGAGGGGGGAATGTGTCGCTGTCAGTGAGGGGGAATGTGCCGCTGTCAGTGAGGCGGGGATGTGCCGCTGTCAGTGAGGGGGGGATGTGCCGCTGTCAGTGAGGGGGAATGTGTCGCTGTCAGTGAGGGGGAATGTGTCGCTGTCAGTGAGGCGGGGATGCGCCGCTGTCAGTGAGGCGGGGAATGCACCACTGTCAGTGAGGCGGGGATGTGCCGCTGTCAGTGAGGGGGGATGTGCTGCTGTCAGTGAGGCGGGGATGTGCCGCTGTCAGTGAGGGGGGATGTGCCGCTGTCAGTGAGGCAGGGATGTGCTGCTGTTAGTGAGGCGGGGATGTGCCGCTGTCAGTGAGTGGGAAATGCGCCGCTGTCAGTGAGGGGGAACGTGCCTCTGTCAGTGAGGCGGGGATGTGCCGCTGTCAGTGAGGAGGGGATGTGCCGCTGTCAGTAAGGGGGGGATGTGCCACTTTTAGTGAGGGGGGGATGTGCTGTTGTCAGTGTCAACATATTCATCCATAAGCTGAGCTGTTCAAATAAAACAATATATATGACAGTACTATAAAATACTGTATTGTTGTGCTGCTGTCAAGTGAGGCGGGTATGTGCTGATGTCAGTGAGGCGGGGATGTGCCGCTGTCAGTGAGGCGGGGATGTGCTGCTGTCAGTGAGGCGGGGATGTGCTGCTGTCAGTGAGGGGGATATGTGCCACTGTCAGTGATGGGGAATGTGCCGCTGTCAGTGAGGGGGGGATGTGCCACTGTCAGTGAGGGGGGAATGTGCCGCTGTCAGTGAGGCGGAATGTGCTGCTGTCAATGAGGCGGGGATGTGCTGCTGTCAGTGAGGTGGGGATGTGCCGCTGTCAGTGAGGCGGGGATGTGCCGCTGTCAGTGAGGCGGGGATGTGCCGCTGTCAGTGAGGCGGGGATGTGCCGCTGTCAGTGAGACGGGGATGTGCTGCTGTCAGTGAGGGGGAATGTGTCACTGTCAGTGAGGCGGGGATGTGCCGCTGTCAGTGAGGTGGGGATGTGCTGCTGTCAGTGAGGGGGGGATGTGCCGCTGTCAGTGAGGTGGGGATGTGCTGCTGTCAGTGAGGGGGGGATGTGCCGCTGTCAGTGAGGTGGGGATGTGCTGCTGTCAGTGAGGTGGGGATGTGCCGCTGTCAGTGAGGTGGGGATGTGCTGCTGTCAGTGAGGGGGGGATGTGCCGCTGTCAGTGAGGGGGAATGTGCTGCTGTCAGTGAGGGGGGGATGTGCCGCTATCAGTGAGGGGGGGATGTGCCACCGTCAGTGAGGGGGGGATGTGCCGCTGTCAGTGAGGGGGGGATGCGCCGCTGTCAATGAGGGGGAATGAGTCGCTGTCAGTGAGGCGGGGATGTGCCGCTGTCAGTGAGACGGGGATGTGCTGCTGTCAGTGAGGGGGAATGTGTCACTGTCAGTGAGGCGGGGATGTGCCGCTGTCAGTGAGGTGGGGATGTGCTGCTGTCAGTGAGGGGGGGATGTGCCGCTGTCAGTGAGGTGGGGATGTGCCGCTGTCAGTGAGGTGGGGATGTGCCGCTGTCAGTGAGGTGGGGATGTGCTGCTGTCAGTGAGGGGGGGATGTGCCGCTGTCAGTGAGGGGGAATGTGCTGCTGTCAGTGAGGGGGGGATGTGCCGCTATCAGTGAGGGGGGGATGTGCCACCGTCAGTGAGGGGGGGATGTGCCGCTGTCAGTGAGGCGGGGATGTGCCGCTGTCAGTGAGGCGGGGTTGTGCCGCTGTCAGTGAGGCATGTATGTGCCGCTGTCAGTGAGGGGGAATGTGCCGCTGTCAGTGAGGCGGGGATGTGCTGCTGTCAGTGAGGCGGGGATGTGCTGCTGTCAGTGAGGCGGGGTTGTGCTGCTGTTAGTGAGTGGGGGATGTGCCGCTGTCAGTGAGGGGGGATGTGCCGCTGTCAGTGAGGCGGGGATGTGCCGCTGTCAGTTAGGCGGGGATGTGCTGCTGTCAGTGAGGCGGGGATGTGCCGCTGTCAGTGAGGCGGGGATGTGCCGCTGTCAGTGAGGCGGGGATGTGCTGCTGTCAGTGAGGGGGGATGTGCTGCTGTCAGTGAGGGGGGATGTGCTGCTGTCAGTGAGGCGGGGATGTGCTGCTGTCAGTGAGGCGGGGTTGTGCTGCTGTTAGTGAGTGGGGGATGTGCCGCTGTCAGTGAGGGGGGATGTGCCGCTGTCAGTGAGGCGGGGATGTGCCGCTGTCAGTTAGGCGGGGATGTGCTGCTGTCAGTGAGGCGGGGATGTGCCGCTGTCAGTGAGGCGGGGATGTGCCGCTGTCAGTGAGGCGGGGATGTGCTGCTGTCAGTGAGGCGGGGATGTGCTGCTGTCAGTGAGGGGGGATGTGCTGCTGTCAGTGAGGCGGGGATGTGCTGCTGTCAGTGAGGTGGAGATGTGCTGCTGTCAGTGAGGTGGGGATGTGCCGTTTTCAGTGAGGTGGGGATGTGCTGCTATCAGTGAGGCGGTAAGGTGCTGCTGTCAGTGAGGCAGTGATGTGCAGCTGTCAGTGAGGCGGGGATGTGCCGCTGTCAGTGAGGTGGGGATGTGCCGCTGTCAGTGAGGCGGGGATGTGCTGCTGTCAGTGAGGCGGGGATGTGCTGCTGTCAGTGAGGCGGGGATGTGCTGCTGTCAGTGAGGCGGGGATGTGCTGCTGTCAAGTGAGGCGGGTATGTGCTGCTGTCAGTGAGGCGGGGATGTGCTGCTGTCAAGTGAGGCGGGGATGTGCAGCTGTCAGTGAGGCGGGGATGTGCCGCTGTCAGTGAGGGGGGAATGTGCCGCTGTCAGTGAGGAGGGGATGTGCCGCTGTCAGTGAGGAGGGGATGTGCCGCTGTCAGTGAGGCGGGGATGTGCCGCTGTCAGTGAGGCGGGGATGTGCCGCTGTCAGTGAGGGGGGAATGTGCCGCTGTCAGTGAGGGGGAATGTGCCGCTGTCAGTGAGGCGGGGATGTGCCGCTGTCAGTGAGGCGGGGATGTGCCGCTGTCAGTGAGGCGGGGATGTGCCGCTGTCAGTGAGGCGGGCATGTGCTGCTGTCAGTGAGGCAGGAATGTGCTGCTGTCAGTGAGGGGGAACGTGTCGCTGTCAGTGAGGTGGGGATGTGCCGCTGTCGGTGAGGCGGGGAATGCACCACTGTCAGTGAGGCGGGGATGTGGCGCTGTCAGTGAGGGGGGAATGTGTCGCTGTCAGTGAGGGGGAATGTGCCGCTGTCAGTGAGGCGGGGATGTGCCGCTGTCAGTGAGGGGGGGATGTGCCGCTGTCAGTGAGGGGGAATGTGTCGCTGTCAGTGAGGGGGAATGTGTCGCTGTCAGTGAGGCGGGGATGCGCCGCTGTCAGTGAGGCGGGGAATGCACCACTGTCAGTGAGGCGGGGATGTGCCGCTGTCAGTGAGGGGGGATGTGCTGCTGTCAGTGAGGCGGGGATGTGCCGCTGTCAGTGAGGGGGGATGTGCCGCTGTCAGTGAGGCAGGGATGTGCTGCTGTTAGTGAGGCGGGGATGTGCCGCTGTCAGTGAGTGGGAAATGCGCCGCTGTCAGTGAGGGGGAACGTGCCTCTGTCAGTGAGGCGGGGATGTGCCGCTGTCAGTGAGGAGGGGATGTGCCGCTGTCAGTAAGGGGGGGATGTGCCACTTTTAGTGAGGGGGGGATGTGCTGTTGTCAGTGTCAACATATTCATCCATAAGCTGAGCTGTTCAAATAAAACAATATATATGACAGTACTATAAAATACTGTATTGTTGTGCTGCTGTCAAGTGAGGCGGGTATGTGCTGATGTCAGTGAGGCGGGGATGTGCCGCTGTCAGTGAGGCGGGGATGTGCTGCTGTCAGTGAGGCGGGGATGTGCTGCTGTCAGTGAGGGGGATATGTGCCACTGTCAGTGATGGGGAATGTGCCGCTGTCAGTGAGGGGGGGATGTGCCACTGTCAGTGAGGGGGGAATGTGCCGCTGTCAGTGAGGCGGAATGTGCTGCTGTCAATGAGGCGGGGATGTGCTGCTGTCAGTGAGGCGGGGATGTGCCGCTGTCAGTGAGGCCGGGATGTGCCGCTGTCAGTGAGGCGGGGATGTGCTGCTGTCAGTGAGGCGGGGATGTGCTGCTGTCAGTGAGGGGGGATGTGCTGCTGTCAGTGAGGGGGGATGTGCTGCTGTCAGTGAGGCGGGGATGTGCTGCTGTCAGTGAGGTGGAGATGTGCTGCTGTCAGTGAGGTGGGGATGTGCCGTTTTCAGTGAGGTGGGGATGTGCTGCTATCAGTGAGGCGGTAAGGTGCTGCTGTCAGTGAGGCAGTGATGTGCAGCTGTCAGTGAGGCGGGGATGTGCCGCTGTCAGTGAGGTGGGGATGTGCCGCTGTCAGTGAGGCGGGGATGTGCTGCTGTCAGTGAGGCGGGGATGTGCTGCTGTCAGTGAGGCGGGGATGTGCTGCTGTCAGTGAGGCGGGGATGTGCTGCTGTCAAGTGAGGCGGGTATGTGCTGCTGTCAGTGAGGCGGGGATGTGCTGCTGTCAAGTGAGGCGGGGATGTGCAGCTGTCAGTGAGGCGGGGATGTGCCGCTGTCAGTGAGGGGGGAATGTGCCGCTGTCAGTGAGGAGGGGATGTGCCGCTGTCAGTGAGGAGGGGATGTGCCGCTGTCAGTGAGGCGGGGATGTGCCGCTGTCAGTGAGGCGGGGATGTGCCGCTGTCAGTGAGGGGGGAATGTGCCGCTGTCAGTGAGGGGGAATGTGCCGCTGTCAGTGAGGCGGGGATGTGCCGCTGTCAGTGAGGCGGGGATGTGCCGCTGTCAGTGAGGCGGGGATGTGCCGCTGTCAGTGAGGCGGGCATGTGCTGCTGTCAGTGAGGCAGGAATGTGCTGCTGTCAGTGAGGGGGAACGTGTCGCTGTCAGTGAGGTGGGGATGTGCCGCTGTCGGTGAGGCGGGGAATGCACCACTGTCAGTGAGGCGGGGATGTGGCGCTGTCAGTGAGGGGGGAATGTGTCGCTGTCAGTGAGGGGGAATGTGCCGCTGTCAGTGAGGCGGGGATGTGCCGCTGTCAGTGAGGGGGGGATGTGCCGCTGTCAGTGAGGGGGAATGTGTCGCTGTCAGTGAGGGGGAATGTGTCGCTGTCAGTGAGGAGGGGATGCGCCGCTGTCAGTGAGGCGGGGAATGCACCACTGTCAGTGAGGCGGGGATGTGCCGCTGTCAGTGAGGGGGGATGTGCTGCTGTCAGTGAGGCGGGGATGTGCCGCTGTCAGTGAGGGGGGATGTGCCGCTGTCAGTGAGGCAGGGATGTGCTGCTGTTAGTGAGGCGGGGATGTGCCGCTGTCAGTGAGTGGGAAATGCGCCGCTGTCAGTGAGGGGGAACGTGCCTCTGTCAGTGAGGCGGGGATGTGCCGCTGTCAGTGAGGAGGGGATGTGCCGCTGTCAGTAAGGGGGGGATGTGCCACTTTTAGTGAGGGGGGGATGTGCTGTTGTCAGTGTCAACATATTCATCCATAAGCTGAGCTGTTCAAATAAAACAATATATATGACAGTACTATAAAATACTGTATTGTTGTGCTGCTGTCAAGTGAGGCGGGTATGTGCTGATGTCAGTGAGGCGGGGATGTGCCGCTGTCAGTGAGGCGGGGATGTGCTGCTGTCAGTGAGGCGGGGATGTGCTGCTGTCAGTGAGGGGGATATGTGCCACTGTCAGTGATGGGGAATGTGCCGCTGTCAGTGAGGGGGGGATGTGCCACTGTCAGTGAGGGGGGAATGTGCCGCTGTCAGTGAGGCGGAATGTGCTGCTGTCAATGAGGCGGGGATGTGCTGCTGTCAGTGAGGTGGGGATGTGCCGCTGTCAGTGAGGCGGGGATGTGCCGCTGTCAGTGAGGCGGGGATGTGCCGCTGTCAGTGAGGCGGGGATGTGCCGCTGTCAGTGAGACGGGGATGTGCTGCTGTCAGTGAGGGGGAATGTGTCACTGTCAGTGAGGCGGGGATGTGCCGCTGTCAGTGAGGTGGGGATGTGCTGCTGTCAGTGAGGGGGGGATGTGCCGCTGTCAGTGAGGTGGGGATGTGCTGCTGTCAGTGAGGGGGGGATGTGCCGCTGTCAGTGAGGTGGGGATGTGCTGCTGTCAGTGAGGTGGGGATGTGCCGCTGTCAGTGAGGTGGGGATGTGCTGCTGTCAGTGAGGGGGGGATGTGCCGCTGTCAGTGAGGGGGAATGTGCTGCTGTCAGTGAGGGGGGGATGTGCCGCTATCAGTGAGGGGGGGATGTGCCACCGTCAGTGAGGGGGGGATGTGCCGCTGTCAGTGAGGGGGGGATGCGCCGCTGTCAATGAGGGGGAATGAGTCGCTGTCAGTGAGGCGGGGATGTGCCGCTGTCAGTGAGACGGGGATGTGCTGCTGTCAGTGAGGGGGAATGTGTCACTGTCAGTGAGGCGGGGATGTGCCGCTGTCAGTGAGGTGGGGATGTGCTGCTGTCAGTGAGGGGGGGATGTGCCGCTGTCAGTGAGGTGGGGATGTGCTGCTGTCAGTGAGGTGGGGATGTGCCGCTGTCAGTGAGGTGGGGATGTGCTGCTGTCAGTGAGGGGGGGATGTGCCGCTGTCAGTGAGGGGGAATGTGCTGCTGTCAGTGAGGGGGGGATGTGCCGCTATCAGTGAGGGGGGGATGTGCCACCGTCAGTGAGGGGGGGATGTGCCGCTGTCAGTGAGGGGGGGATGCGCCGCTGTCAATGAGGGGGAATGAGTCGCTGTCAGTGAGGCGGGGATGTGCCGCTGTCAGTGAGACGGGGATGTGCTGCTGTCAGTGAGGGGGAATGTGTCACTGTCAGTGAGGCGGGGATGTGCCGCTGTCAGTGAGGTGGGGATGTGCTGCTGTCAGTGAGGGGGGGATGTGCCGCTGTCAGTGAGGTGGGGATGTGCTGCTGTCAGTGAGGGGGGGATGTGCCGCTGTCAGTGAGGTGGGGATGTGCTGCTGTCAGTGAGGTGGGGATGTGCCGCTGTCAAAGAGGTGGGGATGTGCTGCTGTCAGTGAGGGGGGGATGTGCCGCTGTCAGTGAGGGGGAATGTGCTGCTGTCAGTGAGGGGGGGATGTGCCGCTATCAGTGAGGGGGGGATGTGCCACCGTCAGTGAGGGGGGGATGTGCCGCTGTCAGTGAGGGGGGGATGCGCCGCTGTCAATGAGGGGGAATGAGTCGCTGTCAGTGAGGCGGGGATGTGTCGCTGTCAGTGAGGCGGGGATGCACCGCTGTCAGTGAGGCAGGGATGTGCTGCTGTTAGTGAGGAGGGGATGTGCCGCTGTCAGTGAGGGGGAATGTGCCGCTGTCAGTGAGGCGGGGATGTGCCGCTGTCAGTGAGGGGGAATGTGCCGCTGTCAGTGAGGCGGGGATGTGCCGCTGTCAGTGAGGGGGGGATGTGCCACCGTCAGTGAGGGGGGGATGTGCCGCTGTCAGTGAGGCGGGGATGTGTCGCTGTCAGTGAGGCGGGGATGTGCCGCTGTCAGTGAGGGGGGGATGTGCCGCTGTCAGTGAGGCGGGGATGTGCCGCTGTCAGTGAGGCAGAGATGCACCGCTGTCAGTGAGGCAGGGATGTGCTGCTGTTAGTGAGGAGGGGATGTGCCGCTGTCAGTGAGGGGGATATGTGCTGCTGTCAGTGAGGGGGGATGTGCTGCTGTTAGTGAGGCGGGGATGTGCCGTTGTCAGTGAGGCGGGGATGTGCCGCTGTCAGTGAGGCGGGGATGTGCCGCTGTCAGTGAGGCGGGGATGTGCCGCTGTCAGTGAGGGGGGAATGTGCCGCTGTCAGTGAGGGGGGAATGTGCCGCTGTCTGTGAGGGGGGGATGTGCCGCTGTCAGTGAGGAGGGATGTGCCGCTGTCAGTGAGGCGGGGATGTGCCGCTGTCAGTGAGGCGGGGATGTGCCGCTGTCAGTGAGGCGGGGATGTGCCGCTGTCAGTGAGGGGGGAATGTGCCGCTGTCAGTGAGGGGGGAATGTGCCGCTGTCTGTGAGGGGGGGATGTGCCGCTGTCAGTGAGGAGGGATGTGCCGCTGTCAGTGAGGGGGGATGTGCCGCTGTCAGTGACGAAGGGGGATGTGCCGCTGTCAGTGAGGCGGGGATGTTCCGCTGTCAGTGAGGCGGGGATGTGCCGCTGTCAGTGAGGCGGGGATGTGCCGCTGTCAGTGAGGCGGGGATGTGCCGCTGTCAGTGAGGGGGGATGTGCTGCTGTCAGTGAGGCGGGGTTGTGCCGCTGTCAGTGAGGGGGAATGTGCCGCTGTCAGTGAGGGGGGATGTGCTGCTGTCAGTGAGGCGGGGTTGTGCCGCTGTCAGTGAGGGGGAATGTGCCGCTGTCAGTGAGGGGGGATGTGCTGATGTCAGTGAGGCGGGGATGTGCCGCTGTCAGTGAGGCGGGGATGTGCTGCTGTCAGTGAGGCGGGGATGTGCTGCTGTCAGTGAGGGGGGATGTGCCGCTGTCAGTGAGGGGGGAATTAGAGATGAGCGCCTGAAATTTTTCGGGTTTTGTGTTTTGGTTTTGGGTTCGGTTCCGCGGCCGCGTTTTGGGTTCGAACGCGTTTTGGCAAAACCTCACCGAATTTTTTTTGTCGGATTCGGGTGTGTTTTGGATTCGGGTGTTTTTTTCAAAAAACACTAAAAAACAGCTTAAATCATAGAATTTGGGGGTCATTTTGATCCCAAAGTATTATTAACCTCAAAAACCATAATTTCCACTCATTTTCAGTCTATTCTGAATACCTCACACCTCACAATATTATTTTTAGTCCTAAAATTTGCACCGAGGTCGCTGTGTGAGTAAGATAAGCGACCCTAGTGGCCGACACAAACACCGGGCCCATCTAGGAGTGGCACTGCAGTGTCACGCAGGATGTCCCTTCCAAAAAACCCTCCCCAAACAGCACATGACGCAAAGAAAAAAAGAGGCGCAATGAGGTAGCTGTGTGAGTAAGATTAGCGACCCTAGTGGCCGACACAAACACCGGGCCCATCTAGGAGTGGCACTGCAGTGTCACGCAGGATGTCCCTTCCAAAAAACCCTCCCCAAACAGCACATGACGCAAAGAAAAAAAGAGGCGCAATGAGGTAGCTGTGTGAGTAAGATTAGCGACCCTAGTGGCCGACACAAACACCGGGCCCATCTAGGAGTGGCACTGCAGTGTCACGCAGGATGTCCCTTCCAAAAAACCCTCCCCAAACAGCACATGACGCAAAGAAAAAAAGAGGCGCAATGAGGTAGCTGACGGTGTGAGTAAGATTAGCGACCCTAGTGGCCGACACAAACACCGGGCCCATCTAGGAGTGGCACTGCAGTGTCACGCAGGATGTCCCTTCCAAAAAAACCCTCCCCAATCAGCACATGATGCAAAGAAAAAGAAAAGAAAAAAGAGGTGCAAGATGGAATTGTCCTTGGGCCCTCCCACCCACCCTTATGTTGTATAAACAGGATATGCACACTTTAACCAACCCATCATTTCAGTGACAGGGTCTGCCACACGACTGTGACTGATATGACGGGTTGGTTTGGACCCCCCCCAAAAAAGAAGCAATTAATCTCTCCTTGCACAAACTGGCTCTACAGAGGCAAGATGTCCACCTCATCTTCACCCTCCGATATATCACCGTGTACATCCCCCTCCTCACAGATTATCAATTCGTCCCCACTGGAATCCACCATCTCAGCTCCCTGTGTACTTTGTGGAGGCAATTGCTGCTGGTCAATGTCTCCGCGGAGGAATTGATTATAATTCATTTTAATGAACATCATCTTCTCCACATTTTCTGGATGTAACCTCGTACGCCGATTGCTGACAAGGTGAGCGGCGGCACTAAACACTCTTTCGGAGTACACACTTGTGGGAGGGCAACTTAGGTAGAATAAAGCCAGTTTGTGCAAGGGCCTCCAAATTGCCTCTTTTTCCTGCCAGTATAAGTACGGACTGTGTGACGTGCCTACTTGGATGCGGTCACTCATATAATCCTCCACCATTCTATCAATGTTGAGAGAATCATATGCAGTGACAGTAGACGACATGTCCGTAATCGTTGTCAGGTCCTTCAGTCCGGACCAGATGTCAGCATCAGCAGTCGCTCCAGACTGCCCTGCATCACCGCCAGCGGGTGGGCTCGGAATTCTGAGCCTTTTCCTCGCACCCCCAGTTGCGGGAGAATGTGAAGGAGGAGATGTTGACAGGTCGCGTTCCGCTTGACTTGACAATTTTGTCACCAGCAGGTCTTTCAACCCCAGCAGACCTGTGTCTGCCGGAAAGAGAGATCCAAGGTAGGCTTTAAATCTAGGATCGAGCACGGTGGCCAAAATGTAGTGCTCTGATTTCAACAGATTGACCACCCGTGAATCCTTGTTAAGCGAATTAAGGGCTGCATCCACAAGTCCCACATGCCTAGCGGAATCGCTCCCTTTTAGCTCCTTCTTCAATGCCTCCAGCTTCTTCTGCAAAAGCCTGATGAGGGGAATGACCTGACTCAGGCTGGCAGTGTCTGAACTGACTTCACGTGTGGCAAGTTCAAAGGGCATCAGAACCTTGCACAACGTTGAAATCATTCTCCACTGC
Source organism: Pseudophryne corroboree (assembly GCF_028390025.1). NCBI lineage: Eukaryota > Metazoa > Chordata > Amphibia > Anura > Myobatrachidae > Pseudophryne > Pseudophryne corroboree. The sequence continues at coordinate 480,710,287 of NC_086451.1, forward strand.
ACTTGAGACAGGTGCATTCCACCTCCTATATCGTGCTCAATTGTATAGGCTTGAATGGCCTTTTGCTGCTCCTCCAACCTCTGAAGCATATAGAGGGTTGAATTCCACCTCGTTACCACTTCTTGCTTCAGATGATGGCAGGGCAGGTTCAGTAGTTTTTGGTGGTGCTCCAGTCTTCTGTACGTGGTGCCTGTACGCCGAAAGTGTCCCGCAATTTTTCTGGCCACCGACAGCATCTCTTGCACGCCCCTGTCGTTTTTTTAAAAATTCTGCACCACCAAATTCAAGGTATGTGCAAAACATGGGACGTGCTGGAATTTGCCCATATTTAATGCACACACAATATTGCTGGCGTTGTCCGATGCCACAAATCCACAGGAGAGTCCAATTGGGGTAAGCCATTCCGCGATGATCTTCCTCAGTTGCCGTAAGAGGTTTTCAGCTGTGTGCGTATTCTGGAAAGCGGTGATACAAAGCGTAGCCTGCCTAGGAAAGAGTTGGCGTTTGCGAGATGCTGCTACTGGTGCCGCCGCTGCTGTTCTTGCGGCGGGAGTCCATACATCTACCCAGTGGGCTGTCACAGTCATATAGTCCTGACCCTGCCCTGCTCCACTTGTCCACATGTCCGTGGTTAAGTGGACATTGGGTACAGCTGCATTTTTTAGGACACTGGTGACTCTTTTTCTGAGGTCTGTGTACATTTTCGGTATCGCCTGCCTAGAGAAATGGAACCTAGATGGTATTTGGTACCGGGGACACAGTACCTCCAACAAGTCTCTAGTTGGCTCTGCAGTAATGATGGATACCGGAACCACGTTTCTCACCACCCAGGATGCCAAGGCCTCAGTTATCCGCTTTGCAGTAGGATGACTGCTGTGATATTTCATCTTCCTCGCAAAGGACTGTTGAACAGTCAATTGCTTACTGGAAGTAGTACAAGTGGGCTTACGACTTCCCCTCTGGGATGACCATCGACTCCCAGCGGCAACAACAGCAGCGCCAGCAGCAGTAGGCGTTACACGCAAGGATGCATCGGAGGAATCCCAGGCAGGAGAGGACTCGTCAGAATTGCCAGTGACATGGCCTGCAGGACTATTGGCATTCCTGGGGAAGGAGGAAATTGACACTGAGGGAGTTGGTGGGGTGGTTTGCGTGAGCTTGGTTACAAGAGGAAGGGATTTACTGTTCAGTGGACTGCTTCCGCTGTCACCCAAAGTTTTTGAACTTGTCACTGACTTATTATGAATGCGCTGCAGGTGACGTATAAGGGAGGATGTTCCGAGGTGGTTAACGTCCTTACCCCTACTTATTACAGCTTGACAAAGGGAACACACGGCTTGACACCTGTTGTCCGCATTTCTGGTGAAATACCTCCACACCGAAGAGCTGATTTTTTTGGTATTTTCACCTGGCATGTCAACGGCCATATTCCTCCCACGGACAACAGGTGTCTCCCCGGGTGCCTGACTTAAACAAACCACCTCACCATCAGAATCCTCCTGGTCAATTTCCTCCCCAGCGCCAGCAACACCCATATCCTCCTCATCCTGGTGTACTTCAACACTGACATCTTCAATCTGACTATCAGGAACTGGACTGCGGGTGCTCCTTCCAGCACTTGCAGGGGGCGTGCAAATGGTGGAAGGCGCATGCTCTTCACGTCCAGTGTTGGGAAGGTCAGGCATCGCAACCGACACAATTGGACTCTCCTTGTGGATTTGGGATTTCGAAGAATGCACAGTTCTTTGCTGTGCTGCTTTTGCCAGCTTGAGTCTTTTCATTTTTCTAGCGAGAGGCTGAGTGCTTCCATCCTCATGTGAAGCTGAACCACTAGCCATGAACATAGGCCAGGGCCTCAGCCGTTCCTTGCCACTCCGTGTGGTAAATGGCATATTGGCAAGTTTACGCTTCTCCTCCGACAATTTTATTTTAGGTTTTGGAGTCCTTTTTTTACTGATATTTGGTGTTTTGGATTTGACATGCTCTGTACTATGACATTGGGCATCGGCCTTGGCAGACGACGTTGCTGGCATTTCATCGTCTCGGCCATGACTAGTGGCAGCAGCTTCAGCACGAGGTGGACGTGGATCTTGATCTTTCCCTAATTTTGGAACCTCAACATTTTTGTTCTCCATATTTTAATAGGCACAACTAAAAGGCACCTCAGGTAAACAATGGAGATGGATGGATTGGATACTAGTATACAATTATGGACGGGCTGCCGAGTGCCGACACAGAGGTAGCCACAGCCGTGAACTACCGCACTGTACTGTGTCTGCTGCTAATATATAGACTGGTTGATAAAGAGATAGTATACTCGTAACTAGTATGTATGTATAAAGAAAGAAAAAAAACCCACGGTTAGGTGGTATATACAATTATGGACGGGCTGCCGAGTGCCGACACAGAGGTAGCCACAGCCGTGAACTACCGCACTGTACTGTGTCTGCTGCTAATATATAGACTGGTTGATAAAGAGATAGTATACTCGTAACTAGTATGTATGTATAAAGAAAGAAAAAAAAACCACGGTTAGGTGGTATATACAATTATGGACGGGCTGCCGAGTGCCGACACAGAGGTAGCCACAGCCGTGAACTACCGCACTGTACTGTGTCTGCTGCTAATATATAGACTGGTTGATAAAGAGATAGTATACTCGTAACTAGTATGTATGTATAAAGAAAGAAAAAAAAACCACGGTTAGGTGGTATATACAATTATGGACGGGCTGCCGAGTGCCGACACAGAGGTAGCCACAGCCGTGAACTACCGCACTGTACTGTGTCTGCTGCTAATATATAGACTGGTTGATAAAGAGATAGTATACTCGTAACTAGTATGTATGTATAAAGAAAGAAAAAAAAACCACGGTTAGGTGGTATATACAATTATGGACGGGCTGCCGAGTGCCGACACAGAGGTAGCCACAGCCGTGAACTACCGCACTGTACTGTGTCTGCTGCTAATATATAGACTGGTTGATAAAGAGATAGTATACTCGTAACTAGTATGTATGTATAAAGAAAGAAAAAAAAACCACGGTTAGGTGGTATATACAATTATGGACGGGCTGCCGAGTGCCGACACAGAGGTAGCCACAGCCGTGAACTACCGCACTGTACTGTGTCTGCTGCTAATATATAGACTGGTTGATAAAGAGATAGTATACTCGTAACTAGTATGTATGTATAAAGAAAGAAAAAAAAACCACGGTTAGGTGGTATATACAATTATGGACGGGCTGCCGAGTGCCGACACAGAGGTAGCCACAGCCGTGAACTACCGCACTGTACTGTGTCTGCTGCTAATATATAGACTGGTTAATAAAGAGATAGTATACTCGTAACTAGTATGTATGTATAAAGAAAGAAAAAAAAACCACGGTTAGGTGGTATATACAATTATGGACGGGCTGCCGAGTGCCGACACAGAGGTAGCCACAGCCGTGAACTACCGCACTGTACTGTGTCTGCTGCTAATATATAGACTGGTTGATAAAGAGATAGTATACTCGTAACTAGTATGTATGTATAAAGAAAGAAAAAAAAACCACGGTTAGGTGGTATATACAATTATGGACGGGCTGCCGAGTGCCGACACAGAGGTAGCCACAGCCGTGAACTACCGCACTGTACTGTGTCTGCTGCTAATATATAGACTGGTTGATAAAGAGATAGTATACTCGTAACTAGTATGTATGTATAAAGAAAGAAAAAAAAAACACGGTTAGGTGGTATATACAATTATGGACGGGCTGCCGAGTGCCGACACAGAGGTAGCCACAGCCGTGAACTACCGCACTGTACTGTGTCTGCTGCTAATATATAGACTGGTTGATAAAGAGATAGTATACTCGTAACTAGTATGTATGTATAAAGAAAGAAAAAAAAACCACGGTTAGGTGGTATATACAATTATGGACGGGCTGCCGAGTGCCGACACAGAGGTAGCCACAGCCGTGAACTACCGCACTGTACTGTGTCTGCTGCTAATATATAGACTGGTTGATAAAGAGATAGTATACTCGTAACTAGTATGTATGTATAAAGAAAGAAAAAAAAACCACGGTTAGGTGGTATATACAATTATGGACGGGCTGCCGAGTGCCGACACAGAGGTAGCCACAGCCGTGAACTACCGCACTGTACTGTGTCTGCTGCTAATATATAGACTGGTTGATAAAGAGATAGTATACTCGTAACTAGTATGTATGTATAAAGAAAGAAAAAAAAACCACGGTTAGGTGGTATATACAATTATGGACGGGCTGCCGAGTGCCGACACAGAGGTAGCCACAGCCGTGAACTACCGCACTGTACTGTGTCTGCTGCTAATATAGACTGGTTGATAAAGAGATAGTATACTACTAATATTATATATACTGGTGGTCAGGTCACTGGTCACTAGTCACACTGGCAGTGGCACTCCTGCAGCAAAAGTGTGCACTGTTTAATTTTAATATAATATTATGTACTCCTGGCTCCTGCTATAACCTATAACTGGCACTGCAGTAGTGCTCCCCAGTCTCCCCCACAATTATAAGCTGTGTGAGCTGAGCAGTCAGACAGATATATAATATATATAGATGATGCAGCACACTGGCCTGAGCCTGAGCAGTGCACACAGATATGGTATGTGACTGACTGAGTCACTGTGTGTATCGCTTTTTTCAGGCAGAGAACGGATATATTAAATAAACTGCACTGTGTGTCTGGTGGTCACTCACTATATAATATATTATGTACTCCTGGCTCCTGCTATAACCTATAACTGGCACTGCAGTAGTGCTCCCCAGTCTCCCCCACAATTATAAGCTGTGTGAGCTGAGCAGTCAGACAGATATATATAATATTATATATAGATAATAGATGATGCAGCACACTGGCCTGAGCCTGAGCAGTGCACACAGATATGGTATGTGACTGAGTCACTGTGTGCTGTGTATCGCTTTTTTCAGGCAGAGAACGGATTATAAATAAAACTGGTGGTCACTATCAGCAAAACTCTGCACTGTACTGAGTACTCCTAATGCTCCCCAAAATTAGTAAATCAAGTGTCTCTCTAATCTATTCTAAACGGAGAGGACGCCAGCCACGTCCTCTCCCTATCAATCTCAATGCACGTGTGAAAATGGCGGCGACGCGCGGCTCCTTATATAGAATCCGAGTCTCGCGATAGACTCCGAGCCTCGCGAGAATCCGACAGCGTCATGATGACGTTCGGGCGCGCTCGGGTTAACCGAGCAAGGCGGGAAGATCCGAGTCGCTCGGACCCGTGAAAAAAAACATGAAGTTCTGGCGGGTTCGGATTCAGAGAAACCGAACCCGCTCATCTCTAGGGGGAATGTGCCGCTGTCAGTGAGGCGGGGATGTGCCGCTGTCAGTGAGGCGTGGGGATGTGTAGCTGTCAGTGAGGCGGGGATGTGCCGCTGTCAGTGAGGCGGGGATGTGCCGCTGTCAGTGAGGCGGGGATGTGCTGCTGTCAGTGAGGCGGGGATGTGCTGCTGTCAGTGAGGCGGGGATGTGCCGCTGTCAGTGAGGGGGAATGTGCCGCTGTCAGTGAGGGGGGGATGTGCAGCTGTCAGTGAGGGGGGAATGTGCTGCTGTCAGTGAGGCGGGGATGTGCTGCTGTCAGTGAGGCGGGGATGTGCCGCTGTCAGTGAGGCGGGGATGTGCCGCTGTCAGTGAGACGGGGATGTGTCGCTGTCAGTGAGGTGGGAATGTGCTGCTGTCAGTGAGGCGGGGATGTGTCGCTGTCAGTGAGGCGGGGATGCGCTGTTGTCAGTGTCAACATATTCATCCATAAACTGAGCTGTTCAAACAAAACAATATATATGACAGTACTATAAAATACCTTATTATAATTGTATTAATACAGTCACAATGACTGGACCCTCTTATTTGTATAATACAGTCCGGGGAGGGGCAGCTAAAATGATTAAACATCCAAGACCCTAAAAAAAAAAAAAAAAAAGATTTTAAACCTACCGGTAAATCTTTTTCTCCTAGTCCGTAGAGGATGCTGGGGACTCCGTAAGGACCATGAGGTATAGACGGGCTCCGCAGGAGACATGGGCACTCTAAAGACCTTTTATGGGTGTGAACTGGCTCCTCCCTCTATACCCCTCCTCCAGACCTCAGTTATAGAACTGTGCCCAGAGGAGACGGACAGTACGAGGAAAGGATTTTTGTTAATCTAAGGGCAAGATTCATACCAGCCACACCACACACACCGTACAACATGGTATATACTAAACCAGTTAACAGCATGAACAAAACAGCATCAGCCAGAGACTGATCTCAACAGTAACATAACCCTTATGTAAGCAACAACTATATACAAGCCTTGCAGACTTTATCCGCACTGGGACGGGCGCCCAGCATCCTCTACGGACTAGGAGAAAAAGATTTACCGGTAGGTTTAAAATCTTATTTTCTCTTACGTCCTAGAGGATGCTGGGGACTCCGTAAGGACCATGGGGTTTATACCAAAGCTCCAGACCGGGCGGGAGAGTGCGGATGACTCTGCAGCACCGATTGAGCAAACATGAGGTCCTCACCAGCCAGGGTATCAAACTTGTAGAATTTTGCTAAAGTGTTTGAACCCGACCAAGTAGCTGTTCGGCAAAGCTGTAAAGCCGAGACGCCTCGGGCAGCCGCCCAAGAAGTGGTGGAATGGGCCTTTACTGAATTTGGTACCGGCAATCCAGCCGTAGAACGAGCCTTCTGAATCGTGTTACAGATCCAGCGGGCAATTGTCTGCTTAGAAGCAGGAGCGCCAACCTTGTTGGCTGCATACAGGACAAACAGTGCCTCTGTTTTCCTAACCCTAGCCCTTCTGGCTATATACATTTTTAAGGCCCTGACTACATCAAGGGACTTGGAATCCTCCAAGGCACCCGTAGCCACAGGCACCACAATAGGTTGGTTCATATGAAATGAAGAAACCACCTTAGGCAGAAATTGAGGACAAGTCCTCAACTCTGCTCGATCCGCATGGAAAATCAGATAGGGGCTCTTGTGAGACAAAGCCGCCAATTCGGACACCCGCCTTGTAGATGCCAAGGCCTATAACATGACCACTTTCCAAGTGAGAAACTTTAATTCAACTGTTTGAAAAGGTTCAAACCAGTGCGATTTAAGGAACTGTAACACCACGTTAAGGTTCCACGGTGCCACTGGGGGCACAAAAGGAGGTTGGATGTGCAGCACCCCCTTTACAAAAGTCTGGACCTCTGGGAGAGAAGCCCATTCCTTCTGAAAGAATATAGATAAGGCCAAAATCTGCACCTTAATGGAGCCTAACTTCAGGCCCATATCCACACCAGCCTGTAGAAAGTGGAGAAAACGACCCAGCTGAAAATCTTCCGTCGGAGCATTCTTGGCTTCACACCAAGACACATATTTCCTCCAGATACGGTGATAATGCTTCGCCGTTACCTCCTTCCTAGCTTTAATTAGAGTAGGGATGACTTCATCCGGAATATCTTTCCTAGCTAGGATTTGGTGTTCAACCGCCATGCCGTCAAACGTAATCGCGGTAAGTCTTGGAACACACAGGGCCCCTGTTGTAACAGGTCCTCCCTGGGAGGAAGAGGCCACGGATCTTCTGTGAGCATTTCCTGAAGATCTGAATACCAGGCCTTTCGAGGCCAATCTGGAACAATGATTATTGTCTGCACTCTTGTTCGTCTTATGATTCTCAATATTTTTGAGATGAGTGGAAGTGGAGGGAACACATAGACCGACTGAAACACCCACGGTGTCACAAGGGCATCCACTGCCACTGCCTGAGGGTCCCTCGACCTGGAACAATACGTCTGAAGCTTTCTGTTGAGGCGTGACGCCATCATGTCTATTTGAGGAAGTCCCCAACGACTTGTCACCTCTGCAAAGACTTCCTGATGAAGTCCCCACTCTCCTGGATGGAGATCATGCCTGCTGAGGAAGTCTGCTTCCCAGTTGTCTACTCCCAGAATGAAGACCGCTGACAGAGCGCTTACATGATTTTCCGCCCAGCAAAGAATCCTGGTGGCTTCTGCCATTGCTGCTCTGCTCCTTGTCCCGCCCTGGCGGTTTACATGCACCACGGCTGTGACGTTGTCTGACTGGATCAGAACAGGTAGGTTGCGAAGAAGATTCTCCGCCTGTCGCAGGGCGTTGTATATGGCCCTTAATTCCAGTACATTGATGTGTAGACAAGCCTCTTGGCTTGACCATATTCCCTGAAAATGTTTTCCTTGTGTGACTGCTCCCCATCCTCGGAGGCTCGCGTCCATGGTCACAAGAACCCAATCTTGAATGCCGAACCTACGACCCTCTAGAAGGTGAGCACTCTGGAGCCACCACAGGAGAGAGACCCTGGCCCTGGGGACAGGCTTATCCTCCGATGCATCAGCAGATGGGACCCTGACCACTTGTCCAGAAGGTCCCACTGAAAAGTTTTTGCATGGAACCTGCCGAAGGGAATGGCCTCGTAGGCCGCCACCATCTTTCCCAATACTCGAGTGCATTGATGAACTGACACTCTTTTTGGCTTCAGCAGGTCCTTGACCATGTTCTGGAGATCCTGGGCTTTTTCCATTGGGAGAAAAACCCTCTGTTTTTCCGTGTCCAGAATCATGCCCAAAAACGACAGCTGAGTTGTCGGAACCAACTGCGACTTTGGTAGATTTAGAATCCAGCCGTGTTGTTGTAGTACTCTCGGAGAGAGACACGCTTTTTAGTAACTGTTCTCTTGAACTCGCTTTTATCAGGAGATCGTCCAAGTATGGGATAATTGTGACCCCTTGCTTGCGTAGGAGCACCATCATTTCCGCCATTACCTTGGTGAAAATTCGCGGGGCCGTGGAAAGCCCAAACGGCAACGTCTGAAACTGGTAATGACAATCCTGTACAGCGAATCTCCGGTACGCCTGATGAGGAGGATATATGGGGACATGAAGGTATGCGTCCTTTATGTCTAGTGACACCATAAAATCCCCCCCCTTCCAGGCTGGAGATCACTGCTCGGAGAGATTCCATCTTGAATTTGAACCTCTTCAAATATAGGTTTAGGGATTTCAGAGTCAGAATTGGTCTGACCGAGCCATCCGGCTTCGGGACCACAAATAGGGTTGAATAAAACCCTTTCGCCTGTTGCACTAGGGGAACCTTGATAATCACTTGCTGTTGACACAGCTTTTGTATGGCAGCTGAAACTATTTCCCTCTCTGGGGGAGAAGCTGGCAAGGCCGATTTGAAAAATCAGTGTGGAGGCACATCTTCAAACTCCAGTTTGTAGCCTTGGGATACAATTCCGACCACCCAAGGATCCAAATCCGACTGAACCCAGACTTGGCTGAAGAGTCGAAGACGTGCCCCTACCGGTGCGGACTCCCGTAGCGGAGCCCCAGCGTCATGCGGTGGATTTGGTAGAGGCTGGGGAGGACTTTTGTTCCTGGGAACTAGCCGTAGCTGGTGTTCTTTTCCCTCTACCTCTACCTCTGGCGAGGAAAGAAGAGCCACGACCCTTTCTGAACTTATGAGACCGAAAGGACTGCATCTGGTATTGAGGTGTTTTCTTTTGGTGTGGGGGAACGTAAGGCAAAAAAGAAGACTTACCCGCGGTAGCTGTGGAAACCAGGTCTGCGAGGCCCTCCCCAAATAAAACTTCACCCTTGTAAGGCAAAGCCTCCATATGTCTCTTTGAGTCAGCATCACCTGTCCATTGACGGGTCCACAGGGACTGTCTAGCAGAAACTGCCATGGCATTGGCTCTTGAACCCAAAAGCCCAATATCTCTCGCAGCCTCTCTAATATATAACGCTGCGTCCTTGATGTGACCTAGGGTCAACACAATACTATCTTTATCTAGGGTGTCAATGTCAGATGACTAGTTATCTGCCCAAGCTGCAATTGCGCTACCCACCCATGCCGACGCTACTGCAGGTCTGAGCAGGGCTCCCGTAGTCACATAAATTGATTTGAAGGTAGTTTCCTGCCTGCGATCCGCAGGATCCTTTAGGGCCGCCGTGTCCGGGGACGGTAGTGCCACCTTTTTGGACAAGCGCGTCAAGGGCCTTGTCCACCGTGGGCGAGGATTTCCACCGTAACCTGTCCTTTGAGGGGAAAGGATACGCCATAATAATTCTCTTGGGAACCTGCAGTCTCTTGTCTGGAGTTTCCCAAGCTTTTTCAAATAAAGCGTTCAGCTCATGAGATGGGGGAAACGTTACCTCAGGTTTCTTTTCCTTAAACATGCAGACCCGTGTGTCAGGGACAGAGGGGTCCTCTGTGATATGGAATACATGTTTTATTGCAATAATCATATATTGAATACTCTTGGCCACTCTTGGGTGCAACATTGCATCATCATAGTCGACACTGGAGTCGGAATCCGTGTCGGTATCAGTGTTTGCTATCTGGGTAAAGGGACGTTTATGGGACCCTGAAGGGTCTTGTGACACAGTAAAAGCCATGGATTGACTCCCCGCTATGTCTTTGTCCAATCTCTTATGTAATAAAGCCACATTAGCATTCAAAACATTCCACATGTCCACCCAATCAGGTGTCGGCTGTGCCGACGGAGACACTACCACCATCTGCTCTGCTTCCTCCCTAGACGAGCCTTCCGCTTCAGACATGTCGACACACACGTACTGACGCCCCCCCACACACTGGGATAAATGAATATGGGGACAGACCCACAATAAGGCCCTTTGGAGAGACAGAGAGAGAGTATGCCAGCACACACCCAGCGCCACTGAAACAAAGTACCAGACCTGTAAAGCGCTTTATATATATATACAATTAGCACCAAATAATGTGCCCCCCCCCCCCTCGTTTTATGCCCCCTGTTACTTGTACAGCAGGGGAGGGTCCGGGAGCAGCTTCTCTGCAGCATGGTGTGTAGAAAAATAAGATTTTACTTACTGATAAATCTATTTCTCGTAGTCCTTAGTGGATGCTGGGGACTCCGTCAGGACCATGGGGAATAGCGGCTCCGCAGGAGACAGGGCACAAAAATAAAGCTTTAGGATCAGGTGGTGTGCACTGGCTCCTCCCCCTATGACCCTCCTCCAAGCCTCAGTTAGGATACTGTGCCCGGACGAGCGTACACAATAAGGAAGGATAATGAATCCCGGGTAAGACTCATACCAGCCACACCAATCACACCGTACAACTTGTGATCTGAACCCAGTTAACAGTATGACAAACGTAGGAGCCTCTGAACAGACGGCTCACAACAATAACAACCCGATTTTTTTGTAACAATAACTATGTACAAGTATTGCAGACAATCCGCACTTGGGATGGGCGCCCAGCATCCACTACGGACTACCAGAAATAGATTTATCGGTAAGTAAAATCTTATTTTCTCTGACGTCCTAAGTGGATGCTGGGGACTCCGTCAGGACCATGGGGATTATACCAAAGCTCCCAAACGGGCGGGAGAGTGCGGATGACTCTGCAGCACCGAATGAGAGAACTCCAGGTCCTCTTTAGCCAGGGTATCAAATTTGTAGAATTTTACAAACGTGTTCTCCCCTGACCACGTAGCTGCTCGGCAGAGTTGTAATGCCGAGACCCCCCGGGCAGCCGCCCAGGATGAGCCCACTTTCCTTGTGGAATGGGCCTTGACAGATTTTGGTTGTGGCAAGCCTGCCACAGAATGTGCAAGTTGAATTGTGCTACAAATCCAACGAGCAATCGTCTGCTTAGAAGCAGGAGCACCCATCTTGTTGGGTGCATACAATATAAACAGCGAGTCAGACTTTCTGACTCCAGCCGTTCTTGAAATATATATTTTCAATGCCCGGACAACGTCCAACAACTTGGAATCCTCCAAATCGTTAGTAGCCGCAGGCACCACAATAGGCTGGTTCAGGTGAAACGCTGACACCACCTTAGGCAGAAAATGAGGACGCGTCCGCAGTTCTTCCCTGTCCGAATGGAAAATCAGATATGGGCTTTTATAGGATAAAGCCGCCAATTCTGACACTCTCCTGGCTGAAGCCAGGGCCAGTAGCATGGTTACTTTCCATGTAAGATATTTCAAATCCGCCGATTTGAGTGGCTCAAACCAATGGGATTTGAGAAAATCCAAAACTACATTAATGTCCCACGGAGCCACTGGGAGCACAACCGGGGGCTGTATATGTAGTACTCCTTTTACAAAAGTCTGGACTTCAGGAACTGAAGCCAATTCTTTCTGGAAGAAAATCGACAGGGCCGAAATTTGAACCTTAATGGACCCCAATTTGAGGCCCATAGACAATCCTGTTTGCAGGAAATGTAGGAATCGACCCAATTGAAATTCCTCCGTGGGGGCCTTCCTGGCCTCACACCACGCAACATATTTTCTCCAAATGCGGTGATAATGTTGTGCAGTCACCTCCTTCCTGGCTTTTACCAGTGTAGGAATGACCTCTTCCGGAATGCCTTTTTCCCTCAGAATTCGGCGTTCAACCGCCACGCCGTCAAACGCAGCCGCGGTAAGTCTTGGAATAGACACGGTCCCTGCTGAAGCAGGTCCCGTCTTAGAGGTAGAGGCCACGGATCCTCCGTGAGCATCTCTTGAAGTTCCGGGTACCAAGTTCTTCTTGGCCAATCCGGAGCCACGAGTATCGTTCTTACTCCCCTTTGCCGTATAATTCTCAGTACCTTTGGTATGAGAGGCAGAGGAGGGAACACATACACTGACTGGAACACCCACGGTGTTACCAGAGCAGAATAAATATGTTTAGGGAGTAGTCCTCACTGGCGCCAAGCAGCTCAGATGCCACAGAATTCAAATAAATGTCACCACATTTAGCTATACATACAAAAAAACAGAATTTAGAAAACTGCAATACATCACAAGCGCTGAAAACATTAATACGACATCACCCGAACGTTCCTTTTTGGGTTGGATGGAATGTTCTTTTTATCTGGTATTCTTCTTAGATTCAGACCATTTAGGTATAGGGACTCCAACAAAGGTAGTATGAAAAAAAACAGATATAATAAAAAAACCAATGAGTAGTAAGCTTTTGTAAAAACCAAGGTAAATATAGGTGCCTTTTATAGAGAATTGTTTAATCTTCTAGGGAACTATATAGAATCCAAAGCGTACCCCACTCACACTTTAAGCGGGGATATACAAGCACATCAAGGTTTCTTTATAAGAGTGGTGGCTTCTACCGTTTTCCAAACACCCAGTGCAGATCTCAAGGAGTTCAACCAAGTAAGACTATGGATGAGTTAGGTGTGAGAAGTTGATGCGTACCCCAACACTCACACTGGAAAGGCGGATATGAAACTCATCAAGGTATCTTTATCTTCTTAAAGAAGAAGTCGCGGTCCTGGTGTAGTGTATTTCAAATCACAGATCTGACCACAACAGCTCCAAACAGGATAACATGGAATAAAATGGCAAAGAAAAAAACCCAATATGTAGTATGTTCTGTTTAACCCTATTGGAAGTTTTAGGTGAGGTGTGGCTTAAGTACCTCTGACTAACTAAAAATGATTCCAAAGCGTACCCCACTCACACCTTGAACTGGGACTATAAAGCACATCAGGGTTTCTTTAAGGATACAGACTTTTTCCCTTGTATTACACCCGGTGTTAGTCTTATAGCGCTACAGCCACTCAAAGATGTGATGAGCCATACAGATGCGTACCCAACACTCACACTCAGAAGGAAGGTGGGAAACCCATCAAGGTATCTTTCTCTCCTTTAGCCAAACAATAGATTTATCAAAAATGTGGCGTACCCCAACTCACAGTTTGAGGTACTGAGTGACTCCCATAAAGGTATCTTTTAGGTTCCAGAATAGGAGAATCTTTCTTGCTTGGGTTTAGTGGTTCTCCAGAAAAAAATGTGTAACTCCCACAACAAAAATAGAGGAAGGGGGTTACAATATTTATTCACAGTACATGGGAAACACGATGACAAAAAATATGAAAAAAACATATGCAGCCGCACATGTAACAATGGGATAAAAATGGCAAAGAGGAATTATTTTGAAAACCACTTGCACAAAGAGAATAAATATAAAAAATAAAAATTAAAAAATAAAGATAAAATCCAGATGGTGGTAAGCTACTCACACTCCTGGAGTGTGAGTAGCTTACCACCATCTGGATTTTATCTTTATTTTTTAATTTTTATTTTTTATATTTATTCTCTTTGTGCAAGTGGTTTTCAAAATAATTCCTCTTTGCCATTTTTATCCCATTGTTACATGTGCGGCTGCATATGTTTTTTTCATATTTTTTGTCATCGTGTTTCCCATGTACTGTGAATAAATATTGTAACCCCCTTCCTCTATTTTTGTTGTGGGAGTTACACATTTTTTTCTGGAGAACCACTAAACCCAAGCAAGAAAGATTCTCCTATTCTGGAACCTAAAAGATACCTTTATGGGAGTCACTCAGTACCTCAAACTGTGAGTTGGGGTACGCCACATTTTTGATAAATCTATTGTTTGGCTAAAGGAGAGAAAGATACCTTGATGGGTTTCCCACCTTCCTTCTGAGTGTGAGTGTTGGGTACGCATCTGTATGGCTCATCACATCTTTGAGTGGCTGTAGCGCTATAAGACTAACACCGGGTGTAATACAAGGGAAAAAGTCTGTATCCTTAAAGAAACCCTGATGTGCTTTATAGTCCCAGTTCAAGGTGTGAGTGGGGTACGCTTTGGAATCATTTTTAGTTAGTCAGAGGTACTTAAGCCACACCTCACCTAAAACTTCCAATAGGGTTAAACAGAACATGCTACATATTGGTTTTTTTTCTTTGCCATTTTATTCCATGTTATCCTGTTTGGAGCTGTTGTGGTCAGATCTGTGATTTGAAATACACTACACCAGGACCGCGACTTCTTCTTTAAGAAGATAAAGATACCTTGATGAGTTTCATATCCGCCTTTCCAGTGTGAGTGTTGGGGTACGCATCAACTTCTCACACCTAACTCATCCATAGTCTTACTTGGTTGAACTCCTTGAGATCTGCACTGGGTGTTTGGAAAACGGTAGAAGCCACCACTCTTATAAAGAAACCTTGATGTGCTTGTATATCCCCGCTTAAAGTGTGAGTGGGGTACGCTTTGGATTCTATATAGTTCCCTAGAAGATTAAACAATTCTCTATAAAAGGCACCTATATTTACCTTGGTTTTTACAAAAGCTTACTACTCATTGGTTTTTTTATTATATCTGTTTTTTTTTCATACTACCTTTGTTGGAGTCCCTATACCTAAATGGTCTGAATCTAAGAAGAATACCAGATAAAAAGAACATTCCATCCAACCCAAAAAGGAACGTTCGGGTGATGTCGTATTAATGTTTTCAGCGCTTGTGATGTATTGCAGTTTTCTAAATTCTGTTTTTTTGGTGTTACCAGAGCGTCCACAGCTATTGCCTGAGGGTCTCTTGACCTGGCGCAATACCTGTCCAGTTTTTTGTTGAGGCGGGACGCCATCATATCCACCTTTGGTTTTTCCCAACGGTTCACAATCATGTGGAAGACTTCTGGATGAAGTCCCCACTCTCCCGGGTGTAGATCGTGTCTGCTGAGGAAGTCTGCTTCCCAGTTGTCCACTCCCGGAATGAACACTGCTGACAGTGCTATCACATGATCTTCCGCCCAGCGAAGAATCCTTGCAGCTTCTGCCATTGCTGTCCTGCTTCTTGTGCCGCCCTGTCTGTTTACGTGGGCGACTGCCGTGATGTTGTCCGACTGGATCAACACCGGCTGACCCTGAAGCAGGGGTTTTGCCAGACTTAGAGCATTGTAAATCGCTCTTAGCTCCAGTATATTTATGTGAAAAGACATCTCCAGGCTTGACCATACTCCCTGGAAGTTTCTTCCCTGTGTGACCGCTCCCCAGCCTCTCAGACTGGCATCCGTGGTCACCAGGACCCAGTCCTGTATGCCGAATCTGCGGCCCTCTAACAGATGAGCACTCTGTAACCACCACAGAAGAGACACCCTTGTCCGTGGTGATAAGGTTATCCGCTGGTGCATCTGCAGATGCGATCCGGACCATTTGTCCAACAGATCCCACTGAAAAGTTCGTGCGTGGAATCTGCCGAATGGAATCGCTTCGTAAGAAGCCACCATCATTCCCAGGACTCTTGTGCATTGATGCACAGACACTTTTCCTGGTTTTAGGAGGTTCCTGACAAGTTTGGATAACTCCTTGGCTTTCTCCTCCGGAAGAAACACCTTTTTCTGAACCGTGTCCAGAATCATTCCCAGGAACAGCAGACGTGTTGTCGGTGTCAACTGAGATTTTGGAAAATTCAGAATCCACCCGTGTTGTTGCAGCACTAATCGGGTTAGTGCTACTCCGTCCTCCAGCTGTTCTCTGGACCTTGCCCTTATCAGGAGATCGTCCAAGTAAGGGATAATTAATACGCCTCTTCTTCGAAGAAGAATCATCATTTCGGCCATTACCTTGGTAAAGACCCGAGGTGCCGTGGACAATCCAAACGGCAGCGTCTGAAACTGATAATGACAGTTTTGCACCACGAACCTGAGGTACCCTTGATGTGAAGGGCAAATTGGGACATGCAGGTAAGCATCCTTTATGTCCAGGGACACCATAAAGTCCCCTTCTTCCAGATTCGCTATCACTGCTCTGAGTGACTCCATCTTGAATTTGAATTTCTGTATGTACAGGTTCAAAGATTTCAGATTTAGAATAGGTCTTACCGAGCCGTCCGGCTTCGGTACCACAAATAGCGTGGAGTAATACCCTTTTCCTTGTTGTAGGAGGGGTACCTTGACTATCACCTGCTGAGAAAACAGCTTGTGAATGGCTTCCAATACCGTCGCCCTGTCTGAGGGAGACGTTGGCAAAGCAGACTTTAGGAACCGGCGAGGGGGAGACTTCTCGAACTCCAACCTGTAACCCTGAGATACTACCTGCAGGATCCAGGGGTCCACCTGTGAGCAAGCCCACTGTGCGCTGAAATTCTTGAGTCGACCCCCCACCGCTCCTGAGTCCGCTTGTAAAGCCCCAGCGTCATGCTGAGGGCTTTGCAGAACCCTGGGAGGGCTTCTGTTCCTGGGCAGGGGCAGCTTGCTGTCCTCTCTTACCCCTTCCTCTGCCCCGGGGCAGATATGACTGTCCTTTTGCCCGCTTGTTCTTATAGGACCGAAAGGACTGCGGCTGAAAAGACGGTGTCTTTTTCTGTTGGGAGGGGGTCTGAGGTAAAAAGGTGGATTTTCCGGCAGTTGCCGTGGCCACCAGATCCGATAGACCGACGCCAAATAATTCCTCCCCTTTATACGGCAATACTTCCATATGTCGTTTAGAATCCGCATCACCTGACCACTGTCGCGTCCATAAACTTCTTCTGGCAGATATGGACATCGCATTTACTCGCGATGCCAGAGTGCAAATATCCCTCTGAGCATCTCGCATATAAAGAAAAGCATCCTTTAATTGCTCTATAGTCAATAAAATACTGTCCCTATCCAGGGTATCAATATTTTCAGTCAGGGAATCCGACCAGACCACCCCAGCACTGCACATCCAGGCTGAGGCGATGGCTGGTCGCAGTATAACACCAGTATGTGTGTATATACTTTTTAGGGTAGTTTTCAGCCTCCTATCAGCTGGATCCTTGAGGGCGGCCGTATCTGGAGACGGTAACGCCACTTGTTTTGATAAGCGTGTGAGCGCCTTATCCACCCTAGGGGGTGTTTCCCAGCGCGCCCTAACCTCTGGCGGGAAAGGGTATAATGCCAATAACTTTTTTGAAATTAGCACTTTTCTATCTGGGTTAACCCACGCTTCATCACATACATCATTCAATTCCTCTGATTCAGGAAAAACTACAGGTAGTTTTTTCACCCCCCACATAATACCCCTTTTTGTGGTACTTGCAGTATCAGAGATATGCAAAGCCTCCTTCATTGCCGTGATCATATAACGTGTGGCCCTACTTGAAAATACGTTTGTTTCTTCACCGTCGACACTAGATTCAGTGTCCGTGTCTGGGTCTGTGTCGACCGACTGAGGTAAAGGGCGTTTTACAGCCCCTGACGGTGTCTGAGACGCCTGGGCAGGTACCAACTGGTTTTCCGGCCGTCTCATGTCGTCAACTGATTTTTGTAATGTGCTGACATTATCACGTAATTCCATAAACAAAGCCATCCATTCCGGTGTCGACTCCCTGGGGGGTGACATCACCATTATCGGCAATTGCTCTGCCTCCACACCAACATCGTCCTCATACATGTCGACACACACGTACCGACACACAGCAGACACACAGGGAATGCTCTTTCGAAGACAGGACCCCACTAGCCCTTTGGGGAGACAGAGGGAGAGTTTGCCAGCACACACCCAAGCGCTATAATATATATGGGAACAACCTTATATAAGTGTTGTATCCTTATAGCAGCTTAAATATATAAAATATCGCCAAAAAAAGTGCCCCCCCTCTCTGTTTTACCCTGTTTCTGTAGTGCAGTGCAGGGGAGAGTCCTGGGAGCCTTCCTCACAGCGGAGCTGAGCAGGAAAATGGCGCTGTGTGCTGAGGAGAATAAGCCCCGCCCCCTATTCCGGCGGGCTTTTCTCCCGGAGTTTGAGATATCTGGCATGGGTTTAATACATCCATATAGCCTCAAGGGCTATATGTGATGTATTTTTTTAGCCATAAAAGGTATTATACATTGCTGCCCAGGGCGCCCCCAGCAGCGCCCTGCACCCTCCGTGACCTAAGGTGTGAAGTGTGTGACAACAATGGCGCACAGCTGCAGTGCTGTGCGCTACCTTCATGAAGACTGAAAAGCCTTCTGCCGCCGGTTTCTGGACCTTCAATCTTCAGCATCTGCAAGGGGGGTCGGCGGCGCGGCTCCGGGACGAACCCCAGGGTGAGACCTGTGTTCCGACTCCCTCTGGAGCTAATGGTGTCCAGTAGCCTAAGAAGCCAATCCATCCTGCACGCAGGTGAGTTGAACTTCTCTCCCCTAAGTCCCTCGATGCAGTGAGCCTGTTGCCAGCAGGACTCACTGAACATAAAAAACCTAAAAACTTTTTCTAAGCAGCTCCTTAAGAGAGCCACCTAGATTGCACCCTGCTCGGACGGGCACAAAAACCTAACTGAGGCTTGGAGGAGGGTCATAGGGGGAGGAGCCAGTGCACACCACCTGATCCTAAAGCTTTATTTTTGTGCCCTGTCTCCTGCGGAGCCGCTATTCCCCATGGTCCTGACGGAGTCCCCAGCATCCACTTAGGACGTCAGAGAAATGGAGCTGGTTAGTGCTGGAGGATCAAGCTCCGCCCCCTCGACGGCGGGCTTCGGTCCCGCTATTTTGCTTATACTGGCGGGGGTTTTATTACATACTGCCTCCGCAGTATCTATATATGTGCCATACTTAATGTGAGGTAATAATTGCTGCCCAGGGCACCCCCCCTGTGCCCTGCACCATTGCTGTGCCTTGTGTGTGTGTGGGAGCAATGGCGCCCAGCGCGGTACCTCATGAAGTCTTCTGCATCCTCTGAAGTCTTCTTTCTTCTTATACTCACCCGGCTTCTATCTTCCAGCTCTGTGAGGACGGCGGCGCGGCTCTGGGACGTACAGCAAGGACGACACCTGTGTTCCGACCCTCTGGAGCTAATGGTGTCCAGTAGCCTAAGAAGCAGGCCCATCAGTCCAGGAAAGTGGGTCTGCTTCTCTCCCCTCAGTCCCACGAAGCAGGGAGACTGTTGCCAGCAGTGCTCCCTGAAAATAAAAAACCTAACAAAAGTCTTTTCAGAGAAACTCAGGAGAGCTCCCCTGCAGTGCATCCAGTCTCCTCTGGGCACAGGATCTAACTGAGGTCTGGAGGAGGGGCATAGAGGGAGAAGCAAGTGCACACCCATCTAAAGTCTTAGAGTGCCCATGTCTCCTGCGGAGCCGTCTATACCCCATGGTCCTTACGGAGTCCCCAGCATCCTCTAGGACGTAAGAGAAATATATATATATAGAATAGTGACACTTACCTTTCTGATTGCTCCCCCAGATTTATTAGAGGATGGATTTGGAGAGCGCCCCTGTTACCGGTGTCTGATAGCGGAACTGCCAAATCCAAGCGACAATGGATGTAAGTTGAGAGTCCCATCAGGACTATGTGTTGGGGGTCCCACCCGGACCTGATTACAGCTATATGTGTCGGGGGTCCCACCCGGACCTGATTACAGCTATATGTGTCGGGGGTCCCACCCACACCTGATTACAGCTATATGTGTCGGGGGTCCCACCCGGACCTGCTTATTTCTCTAGGACTCTGACCCATCTCCCTCTTATTCCAGGCAGTGCTAAGGTGGGGTTCGCTATGTATTATCTGACATACGATCCTTGGGTGGGGAAGACCCTTCACCTTGAGAATTTCTTTGTAATGGCGCTATACCGAGGTGAGAACGGATTTCATCAGTTTCTGTGATGATTTCATTTACTGTTTTTTTTCTTTTTCTTTTTACATCAATTTTGTACTAAATTTACATATTTTTTTTTCTTTTTTAAATAAGTCTAGGAATAGGATCAGAAATACTGAAGAAGATTAGCCAGGTGAGCTTACATCATTTCCCGGTAGTCAGCGGTTAGTAAATATATCACATACGTATGGAGAAACGCGTGACCATTCCCCTCCCCCAATAAAGAGGCGTTTTTGACATAAAATGAAACATGTAAATGATAGACTGCGGGTCTGTTATTAAGATTATTATATCGAAACGGGAACACATTTATAAAGCGTAGATTGTATTTTTATGTGTATGACTTCATAGTGTATTTATATAAACCTTCCTCACTGCAAGTTCTTTCTCACTAGGAAGCCCTCGAGCAGCGGTGCAGAGCCGTGTATTTCATGGCCTTGCGCTGGAACACGCCATCTATAGGATACTATAAGAGGAGAGGCGCCCAAGACCTGTCGGACGCGGAAGGCTGGCGCCTGTTTAGTTTCTCCGAGGAGGACATTAGACGTCTAGCAGCGGGAGCCAGCCAAAGGGATCCCGTGTCCCAGCTCATATCAGAGGAGCTCTAAGGAGGAGCCCCCCCGCTCATATCTCCTCACTGCACCGTTCATTGTCACTGTGTCCAGGAAACAATAAAGATAAAACATTTACAATGGATTTCTGTGTGTGTGTAGATTTCAGTCCATTTGCATATTGTCCCTGCGCACCGTCACAGAGAATTCTGGAACTTTTAGTTATTGTTACATTTTTGTCTGAGTCTGTAGCAATAAAGTTACACAAAGATGGTGAAAGTACGATTAGCGGTCCGCTGACGCTGCAACATAAACCTGCGCACAGGAAATGACTGTAGTCACAAAGGCCACACGTAGCCGCCCCTGATGTCTAGACACAGCCCCCAGGCCACCTGCTGCCCAGAGCGATGTGAGAATATTTGCTTGAGAAACACAGATACCATCTCACCATCATCATGCCGGCCCTGCCGCAGAGCAGAGGACATGCTTATCAAGTGCCCCCAGAAATTCCCTTGTTCTCCTTATAGGGGGGTCTGTCTCCTAAAGTGGAAGTTAGGTGTATGGTCAGTTCTCTGACAGTAAATTGGAGATAAGAGCAGAGAACTTTATCATCACTTTCATCTTCAGGACTTGCCCAGTTATACCATAATGAGATTAACGCATTTCACCCACCTCCTGATTGTGTAACCAGTAATGACGCAGATCTTGTATGGAGCACTCGGTCACCGACGGCTGTATGCACAAAGACACAGCTTCTCTAGTTACACTGATCAGCATCAATATACAGAAAGATGCAAAAAGGACGAACAATCAGGTGTAGCTGGACCCTCATCCACAACACGTACACAGGACACAGCAATCCAATATGGGGACCGGGATATTATACTCCATCAGAGACACATTTTATGGGAAATATGTGAAAGGAAAAGTACAAAACATCAGAACATATGAGAAACATTTCTGTTTTATTTTAGGAAATGTGATAGGACTTAAAAAAAAAAAAGAAAAAAAAAGGTCCTGTTAAAAATCTCCATTTACAAAGATTGTTTTTCTGCGTATATTATATAATCTTCAGGTTCTGGTGCTGTACATGTCCACGTCCTCAGGGTTGGACTGTCCGTGGTCGGCAAGGTCTGCGGGAGGCATAAACTTTACCTCCTGACGGGGTTCTGTAAAGACAGACAGATAAGGCGCTAAGAGGAAATGAACCTGAAGAAGTTACACGGAGGAGATAAAGTTCCAGACCTTTGTCACCCAAAACAGCCTCATTCTATCATCTCCCACATACATAGCACACAGCCATACCTGCAGCACAGTCACTTGCAGATTACCCCTGGGCTTCAGGGGCAAAGCAGGGAGGTGCAGCATTTATACACAGACGTAACACCTACAAGATAAGCTGGTCCTTACAGGAAACATAAGAGGCGGATTCCAAGATGGGAGCAAAACAATGGAAGTAGCTGAACACCTGGGTAGCACCATGTTGAGGGATGGGGAGGGGAGATGTAACATGTGCAGGGAGTTAGATGTGGGAGGGGCGTGTCCTAGCTCAGAGCTACATTGCAGTGTGAGAATAAACCTGCCCAGCATGTGTGGGCTACATGCAAAAGCAGCCAGTAACTGAGCACCTGGGTAACACCATGCTGCACTGCAAGGGGCAGATGTAACATGTGCAGAGAGTTAGGTGTGGGAGGGGCATGTCCTAGCTCAGAGCTACATTGCAGTGTGAGAATAAAGCTACCCAGCATGTGTGGGCTACATGCAGAAGCAGCCAGTAACTGAGCACCTGGGTAACACCATGCTGCACTGCAGGGGGCAGATGTAACATGTGCAGAGAGTTAGGTGTGGGAGGGGCATGTCCTAGCTCAGAGCTACATTGCAGTGTGAGAATAAAGCTGCCCAGCATGTGTGGGCTACATGCAGAAGCAGCCAGTAACTGAGCACCTGGGTAACACCATGCTGCACTGCAGGGGGGCAGATGTAACATGTGCAGAGTTAGGTGTGGGGGATATGTCCTAGCTCAGATCTACATTGCAGTATGATAATAAAGCTGCCCAGCATGTGTGGGCTACATGCAGAAGCAGCCAGTTACTGAGCACCTGGGTAACACCATGCTGCACTGCAGGGGGGCACATGTAACAGGTGCAGAGTGTATTAGGTTTTGGAGGGGAGTGGGCTACATGCAGAAGCAGACAGTATTTACCTTGCATTCACAATAAATGTATTTACCCCCCTTTGCATTGCAGGATGGTTTGTTCCAGGGACGGAGGTTTAGGTCTAGTGCAATAATTACCTGCAGAGGCGCTGTCAGGAGTCTGCTCTGCTGAGTGTACATCTAGTAAATGAGCAGACTCAGGTAAAACGGGCGGCTCTGTGTCCGCCATGACAATCTGTTCTGTTGCAGTCTCCCCAGCTGAAACTTCGCTGTGGCCCTCTACTCTCACAGCCTCCTGTTGGTTTAATTATTTCATTAACACTTAAAGACAAATTATCGCTCATTTTACTCCTTATTATGTAATTATTCACTACAGGATGCCTGGAGCCAAGGCTGCCATGGGAAGCCCAAATATCTCTTCCAGTCTGAGACCATTATAGAAGGCGGCCTCCGTTTAATACCTGTGTATTTGCAGTCTGCCAGTGTCATACACTGATGTACAGGCCGCTCTGCCGTGTAATAATCTAGACTCTGCGACTTGGTACACGCAGGTGAGATAATACGCTGTAGATAGCTACAATGGCTGTATGGTAAACGCCGTTCACTAAAAACACTGTGTGTGTTGTGCATCCGTCTGTAATTATCACAGATCACGTCTGACTCCTATGGACTGGCACTCTGCATACATTATAATGTAAAGGACATACCTGATGGTCGGCTGCTGGGGTCGGGCTTGTATAGTCCTTCTGTGGCTGTGGTTTTTCTTTCCATAGAGATCTAATTGAATCGTACGTCCAATGACTTGTACTGTACAACTTTTTACCTGTTACCTGAGGAGTTAGGACCAAGATGGACATATCAGACAGAGAGAGAGTTCAGGATGCTTGTAATAATGTATAAGGCATAAAAAAACAACTGCTAAATACTATTATGATAGAGTTTACTAAAGAAAAAGAAATATTTAAAGTATGGATAATGCGGTCATAACTTATAAAATACCCACTTATAAAATGATATGAGACACAAGATTATAAACTGATAAAAGGGCCAAACGTCACAGCCTCCATGTTGTTACAGGTGCTGATGTCAATTTAGCTGCAACATTTATACACAGCAATTTTTTTCCAAGGGTCCTGGTTTTTGCCTTTACAAAAATTGCCGCTGCAAAAACCGCAGCTAAATTGTGAAAACAATGGCACTTTCGGCAACCTGGAGGCCATTACATCCGGTCCATAATGTTTTATCTAACAATTTCGCTGGTACCAACAGTTCCTGGTGGGTTATGGGAAACAGACGGCAACTGAATTAAGCTTCTTACCTTTGCTAAAATGACCGCTTGTGCCGGGTAACAAACGGATACACCCAATGCCGTCAGACCCAAGGGGTACATTATTTTCTTCAGTCTAGAACCTGGAAAACCAGCACGGAACAGCAGAAACACATTACTCTCTATGCTCAATCTGCAGAATCCATGCAATTATCTGACACAAGCACCAGGTGCCCCTAAAAGATTTCAAATATAATAAAATAAAAAGTCCTCTATTAAATTAGCATTTATCATACTGTGACATCAGTAACAGCAATCTAGTCCTCACAGAGTGCTGGGATGTTATAAACCTAATGTCATGTTACAGATAACACATAATATAGATATCGCTGTAATTGTTTATACAATAAACAAGCCAAGACGATGCAGTCACGACTGTCACGTGACACAATCATTTCCTGCATGAGCCGACTGATCTCTTCCATCGTCACTTGCGGAATTTTGTCCCACGCCTCCGTACAACACCGCTTGAGTCCATAAACACTTGTTTAAACTCTCTGAAGGTCCCATCATACACACTATTATTTTATTTCCCCGACAATCAGTTGTAGACTCATTTGTGTGCAACTTTGCAAAGCTGAAGAGAACCGCAGTGAGAGAGGAGGCTTTCTCCTGGCTGTACCCTGTCGGTCAAGAGGTTCAGCCTCTTTATAAAAGGCGATAGAATTCCTAATGATCAAATGACCTACAGCAAAGGCTGGATTGATTTGTTGTTGCTAAATAATGATCAATAAGGAAGTACAGTAACAAGGGTACGTGTCATTTGCTGCAGGAGATAAGATCAATTGATTGTGTCAGCACGTCCAGATGTATGAATAAAAAACAGGTGTGTATTCTTTTCCATACAATGGAGATATAGCCACACGCTTCATCACTCTGATCATTAAATATAACAATACAACAACACTAGGAAAATGAAAGAGAAGCAACAAGCACTGTCCCCCCGATGGTTATGGAACCTGTGGGTATTACAGATGTGTCCTCAGACACCAGGTGCTGTGACTGCAGCAATAGTGTATGAGGACACATCTGTATTTAAGAGGCCACCACAGTAACGTACAATGGGGGTCATTCTGATCCGTTCACTCGCTGCAGTTTATCGCAGCCGAGCGAACGGGTCTCTACTGCGCATGCACCGGAGCAGTACTGCGCCGCCGTAGGCCGTAGCAGGGAGGCGATCGTTGGGCGGGAGGGGGCGGAATGGCGGCGTTTGGCCGCCGTTTTGTGGGAGCGGTCCGATCAACGCAGGCGTGGCCGGACCGAACAGGGGGCGGGCCACAGCGGCTGCGTGATGTCACACGGGGAGCGAGGCGTAGTTCCCGGTCAGCACGCTAAAGCTGCGCTGGTCGGGAGCTACTCTTGAAGCGCAAAGGCATCGTCGCTGTGCGATGGCTTTGCACTTCTGCAGGGGGGACTACGATCATCTCGGAATGACCCCCAATGTTCTCACCTGCTACTTATATGCCGCGATGGGCTGACTCCTTCCCGGCAGATATACAGGTTATACGGAAAGCAACTTCTATTTCAGAGCCTGCAGAGTTATCTTCCTGCAGATCATCCCCCTGACAAGTACGACTTACCTTTTCTGGCCAACACCAATCCTGCCAGCCCACTCACTGATATGATGCCCACTCTGGGCAGGAACTCCGGGGGTGGATTCTTCAGGTAAACGTAACTGTCTGAATAAAGAGAAGTAACATGAGCATACTGACACACAGAGGAGCTAATGGGGGTCACACACGAGGGGTCATGTTAAAGCCCTTATTAACTACACACTGAGTCCGGGAACCTGCGTGCAGAAATAACAGACATTTATCACAGTCTAAGACAATAAGCCACTCAGTGAGATAACCCTCGCATCAGGATGGAACGTGGTGTGCGGAAATATTCCGATTCAGGACCAATGAGGAGAGACAAATCAAGGTATTACCAAAACTGGCAGCACACGATATACACTCACCTTTCCCAAACTGGAATGTATCCTCCACTCCATTCTTGATAGAATCACAGGCATACTAAATAAAAGGGGATCAAAACATGAAATACCATCTGCAATACAATTTGGATCAAAAGTAAATCACTTTTCCATACAAAACCATGGTGGAACCTGCACCTTCCACTATGTAACATGCAGCCCTGCCCTCACTACACATCACTCATCTCCTGATACACTCTGTGCTGCTGGGGACCCTGCTGCTCCCACTATATAACCCTCAGTCTGTGGCTTCCTGCTGCCTCCATTCCCCTCCTCACATCATGTCACTGCCCCTGTCACATGCATCCCTGTCCTCACTGACACGTCACTCATCTCCTGATATACTCTGTGCTGCTGGGGACCCTGCTCCTCCCACTATATAACTCTCAGTCTGTGGCTTCCTGCTGCCTCCATTCCCCTCCTCACATCATGTCACTGCCCCTGTCACATGCAGCCCTGTCCTCACTGACACATCACTCATCTCCTGATATACTCTGTGCTGCTGGGGGGTCCTGCTCCTCACACTATATAACTCTCAGTCTGTGGCTTCCTGCTGCTTCCATTCCCCTCCTCACATCATGTCACTGCCCCTGTCACATGCAGCCCTGTCCTCACTGACACATCACTCATCTCCTGATATACTCTGTGCTGCTGGGGGTCCTGCTCCTCCCACTATATAACTCTCAGTCTGTGGCTTCCTGCTGCCTCCATTCCCCTCCTCACATCATGTCACTGCCCCTGTCACATGTAGCCCTGTCCTCACTGACACATCACTCATCTCCTGATATACTCTGTGCTGCTGGGGACCCTGCTCCTCCCACTATATAACTCTCAGCCTGTGGTTCCTGCTGCTTCCATTCCCCTCCTCACATTATGTCACTGCCCCTGTCACATGCAGCCCTGTCCTAACACATCACTCATCTCCTCATATACTCTGTGCTGCTGTGAACATTGCATAATATTTTGCCCTACCCTACCCACCTACACTGGGAGACAGATGAGCAGTGAGTAAATACAGAAAGGTGCACAGGAACTCTCACTAAACATACCATAAACTTATAATGAATGCAAACAACACTTTCTAATGGGCCCTACACACATACTGATCCGCCGCCGAGCTGCCCGATGGCGGATACGGCCGATCCGGCGGCAGGGGAGGGGGGAGGTTACGGGGGGGAGTGAAGTTTCTTCACTCCCCCCGTCACCATAGCACTGCTCGCTAATATGGACAATCTCATCCATATTGGCCTGCCTGCATAAGCGACGGGGCACCAACGATTAACGAGCGCAGGGCCGCACATCGTTAATCGTTGGTGCCTACACACAGAACAATATGAACGAGTTCTCGTTCATTTATAAACGAGAACGTTCATATCGTTCTGTTTTATCTGCCAGTGTGTAGGGCCCATTACTCTCTGGCCTAGATGTAAGAAATGCAGACCTGGAAAGAGAGGGATATAGGTCTGGGAAAGCTGTATACTGTGCGGGGGAGGGGGGTCAGGGGTAGGCACAGACATGGATAAGGATAATGACACTTGCGATAACCGTTTACAAACGCTCTCCACCACTTGCGCACAGACTACGCTGTTGTGTAAATTTCAGCAATTGTATTTCTTGTTCCAGAGAGGTTCCCGCAGTATAGAGGGTGTGTAATAAGCCATGTGAGTGTAGTACATACAGGGAACAGCTTACCGCAGGACCGCCAGCATCTGTGGTATGTAGCTAGCGTGGAACGCGGGGGCTGCTGTGCGGAACGCACCTCAGTGCAGCATATGGGAGAGGAAACCTATGTGCTAAGCGTTTCCTTTTGGTGTAACTTGCGCCCAGTTTCCTCTCTACGCTGCATCAGCCTCATAACATGTAGATGGGTCCCAAGGCCATTTGTTCCTAACCTGAAACCCCGGAGAATACGTCCCCGAGCCGCAGCATTCTGCTGCCTGAGCTAAATGGCGCAGTGACACTGATATCCCGTAATATAAGGGGGCTCGCTAGCTGAGCACCGTGCTGCCTGTGTGCTATGTATGCTAAATATAATAACTCACCCGTCCCCTGCGATCCGGAGGTGCCCCCGGCCGCCGCAGGCTCTGTCACAAGCTCCAGCAGAGCGACCCGGTCAATTGAAGATTAGCTGAGGGACCCCTGTATGGTTAGTCGGAGGGGAGTGTAAAGTGCTTGCTCCGTACTCACCTTACCCCACGTCACCGCGGGCCAGACAGATTTGCGCACAGCGGCAAAGACGCACTGCAGACGGCTTGGCTGTTCTTCAATGTATTTTGATTGTCGGGGAGGAACAGAGTACACGGACAGCTGTAAAGAGACGTAGACGCTGTGAGCCGGGGTGACAGAAGCTGCGGACAGACAGCGCCTGCTGCTAGGATCAGTGTAACAGCTGCAATATGACGTATTCCGCCCATAGCGGTAGCTGGGGCTCAGAACGCCCTTATCCCGGGCAGATAGATAGTTCTATACCCCTACGTATCATACATATAGTAACGCTGCCATCAGCGCACTGACAGGCGGAGGACACAGATTATTACCTGGTGAGGACTCAGGCACTTTCCCTTAGGCTCCCGGTCGGACACAGCGTACAGACCATAGGAGGTGAGGGCGAGGCCAGCGGGCACTGCAGCCAGCTTATAGATCTGATGGAAGAAAGAGACGGGTAAGAAGATGGACTGGTGGGGGCACACGGGGGGCACAGGGTGGTCTGCATCACACAGTATGTGTATATAGTAGGCAGGGATGGACGGGATCCTTAGTCTGATGAATATTTGCTGTCACACAGGAAGTGTCACTCATGTCAGGGGAGATTGCAGTCAGTGCGAGGTTGTGTTGGAACGCTCCTGTGTGATGTGCGGCTGCGCATTGTGCGGGGAATCACATGATGGCGGGTGACAAGGAGTGAGGCTCCAGTATAACGCCCTCAGCTCTGCACTCAATACCCTCACTCACTTCCCCCTCACAGCTACACTGACCGGCAATGTGCGCACACACGCTACGTCCAGGGGCGCAATGTCAGGACATAAGGGGCTTATTTATCAATGAGTGATAGAACTCGCTGCGTGTCATAGAGCTCACTGATCAATGGGGCCCTAATACTGTATACCCAAAGGTGCAGCGCCGTGCGTATGTCCAAGAGATATGTGACACATACACACATATAGACCATACACACACAAAATAACATACACATACATACATAGACACACATATAGACATACACACACACATATAGACATACACATACATATATACACACACACATATAGACATACATATATACACACACATATAGACATACACACACATACATATAGACATACACACACACACATATAGACCATACACACACACAATAACATACACATACATAGACATACACATATACACACACACATATAGACATACACACATACATATATACACACATATAGACATACACACATACATATAGACCACACACACAATAACATACACATATAGACACACATATAGACATACACATACATATAGACACACACACATATAGACATACACATATAGACCATACACACACACAATAACATATACATAGACACACATATAGACATACACATATAGACATACACATACATACATATATACACACACACATACATATATACACACATACATATAGACCACACACATATAGACATATACACACACACACACACACAATAACATACACATATAGACACACACACATATAGACACACACATACATATAGACACACACACACATATAGACCATACACACAATAACATACACATAGACACACACACACATATAGACCATACACACACACATATATATAGACCATACACACACACACAATGTGCCGCTGTCACACCCGTGTGTGTGTAGTCAGGACGGTGACAGGTGCAGGGCAGCTCGGGGCCTATACACAGGACCAGGCCTCTGGTTACCCCGCAGGGACGGCATGCTGGGAGTAGTAGTACTCCTCTCACACTCACCTTGGCCACCATGTCACCCTCCGCCTCCCCTCTCACACGGCGGGGTCACTCAGTCAGTACGGAGGCCGCGACGGCTCATACCTCCCCCTGACCGCCGGGACACGCCTCCTCTCCGCTCCCTGCCCGGCCGGAACACGCCTCCTCCATGACCAGGACACGCCTCCTCCCGCTCCCTGTCTGGCCGGGACACGCCTCTTCCCCGTCCCCTGCCCGGACGGGACACGCCTTCTCCCCGCCCCCTCTCTGGCCGGAACACGCCTCCTCCTCGCTCCCTGCTCGGCCGCGACACGCCTCCTCCCCGGCGGGACACGCCTCTTGTATATATGAGTATGCCCGCCATAGTACTCATGTCACACTGCAGCCTGTGCTTCACAGCTACCCCAATGTACAGCGCCACATGTACTAAGCCTTACAGAGATACATGGAGAGATATAAAGTACCAGCCAATCAGCTCACAACTGTCATTTTTCAAGCACAGCCTGTGACGCGGTGGGCGGGATCCTTACTGACCGGCCGCTATATCCGGCTTTGGTTTTAGATCCTGATTTTATTTCTTCAATTGATAAAAACAGCTAAAGTCACGTTATTGTTACAATCCAAACCCAATCCAAAACCCCAAATTTGGATTTAAATTCCAAACTGCGGGAAGATCCGTGCTTGGACTAGGTTCGGATCTTCGCCGGAGATCCGGGCCGGGTGTTGGTTCGGTTCAGATATCTGGAGAACGGAACCGCACAGCTCTACTAACATTGGGAGTCATTCCGAGTTGTTCGCTCGTTGCTGATTTTCGCAACGGAGCGATTAAGGCAAAAATGCGCATGGTACGCAGCGCGCATGTGCTAAGTAATTTATCACAAAACTTAGTAGATTTACTCGCTTCCGAACGAAGAATTTTCATCGTTGAAGTGATCGGAGTGTGACTGACAGGAAGAGGGTGTTTCTGGGTGGCAACTGACCGTTTTCAGGGAGTGTTCAGAAAAACAGGCGTGCCAGGAAAAACGCAGGCGTGGCTGGGCGAATGCTGGGCGGGTTTGTAACGTCAAAACAGGAACTGAATGGTCTGAAGGGATCGCAAGCGCTGAGTAGGTCTGGAGCTACTCTGAAACTGCACAAAAAAACTTTGTAGCTGCTCTGCGATCCTTTCGTTCGCATTTCTGCTAAGTTAAAATACACTCCCAGTGGGCGGCGGCATAGCGTTTGCACGGCTGCTAAAAGCAGCTAGCGAGCGATCAACTCGTAATGACCACCCATGTCTCCTGCATTGAACAGGTAAAATGCTCATTTCTGATTGGTTAGTGTGTAAAATG
Source organism: Pseudophryne corroboree (assembly GCF_028390025.1). NCBI lineage: Eukaryota > Metazoa > Chordata > Amphibia > Anura > Myobatrachidae > Pseudophryne > Pseudophryne corroboree. The sequence continues at coordinate 480,741,998 of NC_086451.1, forward strand.
CTCATTTCTGATTGTTTCGTGTGTAAAATGCTCATTTCTGATTGGTTCGTGTGGTCCAGGCGCCCTGTTTTATGGTTCTGATAATCTACAAACTCTTATATTATCTACATTTTCTCCTAATCTTGCACACTCCACCCCCTACATATTATACTCATTGTATTATGTCCATAGTTCTAAGCACGTTCAGTTATATATATCCTATCACATCTATAGTATATAGCATCTCTGCACCCTATCCCTTCCTGTGTGTGGCATGTAATATATATTTATATATTTGTTTTGCATTTAGCAGCTTAGAGGCTGGTACTTAGTCCATTTTCCGCCAAGGACCCAGCTGCAGTATGGTGCTGCCGTATGCGCTAGTTGTGCTGCAGTTTCTGAGAGTTGTCCTGCCATTGGTTACATACTGTAGCTGGGCGTTACATTTCTATGGAAACCACCCTCCCCATTTATCCGGGCTTGGGACCGGCTATGAGATTTACATAGGCTGGGTTATGGCGTCCTCCCTCCACCTCTCACACCAGACGTTCTCTTGGTCTGGTGGTCTCTCTTATGGCCTGTGATGTAGTGCGGCTCCAGTTTCCACTTCTCACACCAGACGTTCTCGTGGTCTAGTTGTCCTGCTGCTGCCTGTGATATAATTGAAGCTCTCTCCTTCTGCTACTCAGACATCGCGTTCCGTGGCCTGGTGATCACACTGATGGCCTGTGAAGTACCTTGAGCCCCCTCCTTCCACCATGCTAATATCAGTTGTTCCCTGATTCTGGTGGTACACCTGATGACATGTGATTGGGCTTCCTCCTTCCCCCAGGCTGTTGCCAGGCTCATCCACTTCTCAGAAAGACACTGGACCACTCTCCTTGCACCTTGGTGTATGTCAGTGCTTGGGTGTCTCATTGCCTTTTCCAGGTCTTTGGCCATGTTGTTTAGGTCTCTCGATGACATGAGATCATATGGAATAAACTGATTGATGACGCTTATGAGTCTCACCAGGTCTTCTGTCTCCATGCATATGGGCAGTTTCTTTAATGCCTTCAGTAGCAGCTTCTTCAGCAGATGGTTCCTTGCAAGGATCCTGTAGAGGGACTCTTCATACTGGAGATCCCCCCAGTAGCTGCCCTCCAGATGTCTGGTGCTACACCCCAGGTGGGGTAAGCAGGTCTTCAGACAGGCCGCTGCAGCCGATGACAGTTCCGCATTCATGCTCTGCATCTTGGTAAGAATCGCTACAAGCTGTTCCCTTATTATGGTGCCTATATCACTACATGGGTAGCGCCGGTACCTCTTTATCAGCTGACTAAGTAGCTGCAGAGCGCTCAGTTGTACATCTTCGCTGGGATGGTTTATGTATCTCAGCACACGGAACAGTATTCTGTCATTTCCATGGCAGCTTTTCTTATCATCTATCCGCACCACGGCCATTAGGGCCTGCATCACTGCGGACAGAATCTCCACGGTCGCACCTTTCAGTGTGCGCAGGAGAGCCTCGATGATGGTGCTGGCCAGTTTCCTGGCCTCCTTTGGTGATGATCCTACACCATTCACCACGCACTGTATGGCCATTAAGAGTACGTCTTCATCACAGTCGTACAGCGCCGTTAGTATGGTGTTAATGATGACGCTGTATACTCCTCCAGACAGGCAGGTGGCGTACTTGAGGAGCTCTGCTGCGACTGTGAGGCTGCAGAGTTTATTAGGGACATTGGCAGACTTAAATACAGGGCGTAGCATCTTCATCATGTCCTCGCCGCCTCCCATCGCTATGATCTTGCTCACACAGCTTTCCACTGTCACTTCTGCGCTGTACAGCCCATCCGGTGTTATGGAAGTAATAGGCACGCTGGGGGAAGGTGACATTATACACGACAGCGTGTGCTGCAGTGACAGTGGGGGGCAGCAATCCGATGTCATGGACGTTTGGATCTCACAGACGGTATAGTCCCTGTAGTGCTGGGACAATAGTACTAGCACTTTGCTAGCTGCCTGCCAGTCCCTCCCTGCCTGTTCTGCCTGTATCATGGCTCTCACCACTAGAGGCGGGATGTTCTCTGTGAGTAAGGCGGCAGCGTCCTTCCTCTCCTCTAGTACATGGGCATAGAGCGCAATAATCATGTCCGCACTCGTGACTGTTGCGCTGTTACTAAGCAGCCCTTGTGTTTCATCCATTATAATCATCAGCTTCTCAGATTCCATATAGCGGATGATCTCTGGCACACAGTTACTAATAACCGGTGCAAAAATAAGATCTAGTAGATGGATCATTGTTACCGATTCGGCAAATCCAAGGCGTAGTCAGTACAATCTGTCGTAGCCAAGGGTAACGTCGCCGGGTCAGTCAGAATCACTCTCTCAGAGTAAAAGTACTGTATAGCAGGTCGCTAGTAGCAGTATGAGGCCACAGCTGGCCGGCCCCCCAGTATGTAGGCTGTGAGGCCTGTGACATCACTGTGATGTCATAATGGCCTGCTCAGCATCAGTGACATCACACATGGCTGCCATGATTAGGGATCTGGTTATAACCGGTTTATGTGAAATAGCTTTAACCAATGGCTTCATCACCTAATACTAATATCTACATTCAGACCAGCAGGGACACCTGTAGCCAATGTCACACTATATGTTTTATTGTGTCACCCAGATTTAGCGCCCACCTGTGTTATAATAACGCAGAGTCCACAGGGCGTCATTCCAGACTTTAGATAGAATGAGGGGATATGGGGTATATTTATTGAAGTTTGGAGAGAGATAAGGTGGGTAGAGGTGGGGTGCCGGCCAATCAGCTCCTGGCTGCCATGTTACACACTGTGAGTCTAATTCAGATCTGATCACTGTTGTGTGAAATCACATAGCGGGCGATTATCGAAGGACTGCGAATGTGAACGGATTGTAATGCGCAGGCTCGAGGCTAAATAGCGAAAAAAATCCTGTGTTTTTTTTATCGCTATGTGAACGCAGATTGATTGACAGGAAGTGAACATTTGGGGTGGTAACTGGCCGTTTTCTGGGAGCGTCATGAAAAACGCAGGCGTTCCCAAGTGTTTTTAGGGCGGGTGTGTGACGTCAGCTCCGGGCCCGATCAGCCTGTGTGTATGGCACTGTAGGAGTAAATCCTGGGCTACACACACTCCACACACTGGAAACATCATTCGATGGTGAGAGAGCTGTGAACGGATTTGCAGATGTCCGCTGTCTGGTGAAGTTTTCGCACGGCGTACACATGCATTCGCACACTTGCACGGGACGAGTCTTCACTCTCTATGGGCAGCAACTATGTGATCGCAGACCTCTGCAAAATCATAGAGGAGCGATCAGGTCTGAATTAGGCCCTGTGTTTGTAAGCTGACAGAAGTTGGTTGGTTGGCATTTTATCTCTCTCCAAGTCTTAGTACATAGGGGGTCATTCTGACCCGATCGCACACTGCAGTTTATCACAGCGGTGCGATCGGGTCAGAAGTGCGCATGCGCCAGCCGAAGGCCGTTGGCCCGCTCCGATCGCCTCTGCCTTATTGACAGGCAGAGGCGGTTGCTGGGCGGGGGGGGGGGGGGTCTCAGGCGTGTCCGGACCTAATGGGGGGCGGCCACAGCGGCTGCGTGACGTCACACGCAGCGGCTGCGGGCCGGGGAGCAATGAGTAGCTCCCTGCCAGCACGCTAAGGCTGCGCTGATCGAGAGCTACTCTTGAAGTACAAATGCATCGCCACTGTGCAATGCTTTTGCACTTCTGGGGTGGGGGGCACTGACATGTGGGGCGGACTAGCCCTGTGCTCGGCGTCCCCCCGTATGTCAGGGAAGATGATCGTAGCTGTGCTAAATTTAAGGTTTGAACCCTGTGTGGAAAGTATATAGAGGAGGTTCATAGGGGCGGGCTGTTAGCCCGACCCCTCAGTGTCTGCAGCGTTCCGCCTCTCCTCTGGCTATGGTGCTGCAGCCTTTCTGCTCCATATCAGCCCCCTAGTCTGCCCGCCTCCTCTCCTGCCGGGAGTATGCTAGACGCTAGCGTGGTGCATATGTTAAAGGTTATCCTAATATACCGGCGGCCGGCATATTAGATACACAGCGCAGAGAGGATGCACCAGGCCCCTTGTCACCTCATTGCTGGTGCTGCAGCCTCCACATTACTAAGTGCGGAGCCCCAGCACCCGGCCATGTGTGGACGCAGATACAGAAGGACTACAATTTTAAGGTCAATCATTACGTTATTTTTGACAGTGTCATCTGTGGCTCTTAAGTAGGGCACACAACGCTCTGCAGGGTCTATTGGGGTTTTAAGAAAGTGAGGGAGGGGAGAGCCACGTACCTCATCACCTCCAGTTATACGATATATATCTATATATTGAGCTATATAAATAAATATATATATATATATATATATACGTTTGTGGGTAGTTTCTCCCTCTTATCGGCAAACAGTGCCCAGTTGCCCTTCTTGACAGAGGTATATCAAAAGATTAACAGAGACACTCAGGGTGTGAAAAAAAATGGTCTGTGTGCATCGAAACGTCGGATTTTTGTGACTTGTTCAATACAATTTTTGTTATGAAAGACCCTGAGTGCCGCTGTTAATCTTTTGAGATCGATCTATCTATCTATCTATCTATCTATCTATCTATCTATCTATCTATCTATCTATCTATCTATCTATATCTGTCTCCTGATGTTTACTACATTAACGTTTCACTGCATGTCTTACCCCGAAACGTCTATGTAATAAACACCAATGTTTTCACTTACTACTAGTCTTGAAGGCCCATTCCCATCTTTGAGTATCTACATTTGAGGGGTGCTATCCCCAGGGAAAGGTGCCCAAGCAGGATTTTTATGGTATACCCTCACAGAGTGCCAGATCACATATATAGAGGTGTCTGTAATATAGTGTAGCTTAGAGATGGGTCGGTAATATGTGGTGGGTATAGAGGCGTCTGTAATGTAATGTAGTGTAGGCTATGGAGGGGTCAGTGTTTTAGTACAGGTATAGAGGGTTCTGTAATGTAATTCAGGATATAGACAGGTCATTAACGTAGTGGCAGTCAGGAGTCTATTCATGTAGGGTATAGAGGGGTCAGGAATGTAGTTTAGGGTATAGAGGATTCTGTAATGTAGTGTAGGATATAGAGGGATCAGTAATGTAGTGTAGGGTATAGAGGGGTCAGGAATGTAGTGTAGGGTATAGAGGATTCTGTAATGTAGTGTAGGGTATAGAGGGTACAGTGATGTAGTGTAGGGTATAGAGGGGTCAGGAATGTAGTGTAGGGTATAGAGGGGTCAGTAATGTAGTGTAGGGTATAGAGGGATCAGTAATGTAGTGTAGGGTATAGAGGGGTCAGTAATGTAGTGTAGGGTATAGAGGGGTCAGGAATGTAGTGTGGGATATAGAGGGGTCAGGAATGTAGTGTAGGGTATAGAGGGATCAGTAATGTAGTGTAGGGTATAGAGGGGTCAGGAATGTAGTGTAGGGTATAGATGGATCAGTAATGTAGTGTAGGGTATAGAGGGATCAGTAATGTAGTGTAGGGTATAGAGGGGTCAGGAATGTAGTGTAGGGTATAGAGGGGTCAGTAATGTATAGTAGGGTATAGAGGGGTCAGGAATGTAGTGTAGGGTATAGAGGGGTCAGTAATGTAGTGTAGGGTATAGAGGGGTCAGGAATGTAGTGTAGGGTATAGAGGGGTCAGGAATGTAGTGTAGGGTATAGAGGGGTCAGGAATGTAGTGTAGGGTATAGAGGGGTCAGGAATGTAGTGTAGGGTATAGAGGGGTCAGGAATGTAGTGTAGGGTATAGAGGGGTCAGGAATGTAGTGTAGGGTATAGAGGGGTCAGGAATGTAGTGTAGGGTATAGAGGAGTCAAGAATGTAGTGTAGGGTATAGAGGGGTCAGTAATGTAGTGTAGGGTATAGAGGGGTCAGGAATGTAGTGTAGGGTATAGAGGGGTCAGGAATGTAGTGTAGGGTGTAGTGGAATCAGTGATGTAGTGTAGGGTATAGAGGGGTCAGTGATGTAGTGTAGCGTATAGAGGGGTCTGTAATGTAGTGTAGGGTATAGAGGGGTCAGGAATGTAGTGTAGGGCATAGAGGGGTCAGGAATGTAGTGTAGGGTATAGAGGGGTCAGGAATGTAGTGTAGGGTATAGAGGGGCCAGGAATGTAGTGTAGGGTATAGAGGGGTCAGGAATGTAGTGTAGGGTATAGAGGGGTCAGGAATGTAGTGTTGGGTATAGAGGGGTCAGTGATGTAGTGTAGAGTATAGAGGGGTCAGGAATGTAGTGTAGGGTATAGTGGAATCAGTAATGTAGTATAGGGTATAGTGGAATCAGTGATGTCGTGCAGGGTATAGAGGGGTCAGTGATGTAGTGTAGGGTATAGAGGGGTCTGTAATGTAGTGTAGGGTATAGAGGGGTCAGGAATGTAGTGTAGGGTATAGAGGGGTCAGGAATGTAGTGTAGGGTATAGAGGGGTCAGTGATGTAGTGTAGGGTATAGAGGGGTCAGGAATGTAGTGTAGGGTATAGAGGGGTCAGGAATGTAGTGTAGGGTATAGATAGATCAGTAATGTAGTGTAGGGTATAGAGGGGTCAGTGATGTAGTGTAGGGTATAGAGGGGTCAGGAATGTAGTGTAGGGTATAGAGGGGTCAGTGATGTAGTGTAGGGTATAGAGGGGTCAGGAATGTAGTGTAGGGTATAGAGGGGTCAGGAATGTAGTGTAGGGTATAGTGGAATCAGTAATGTAGTGTAGGGTATAGAGGAGTCAGTGATGTAGTGTAGGGTATAGAGGGGTCAGGAATGTAGTGTAGGGTATAGAGGGGTCAGTGATGTAGTGTAGGGTATAGAGGGGTCCGGAATGTAGTGTAGGGTATAGAGGGGTCAGTAATGCAGTGTAGGGTATAGAGGGGTCAGGAATGTAGTGTAGGGTATATAGGGATCAGTGATGTAGTGTAGGGTATAGAGGGGTCAGTGATGTAGTGTAGGGTATAGAGGGGTCAGTAATGTAGTGTAGGGTATAGAGGGGTCAGGAATGTAGTGTAGGATATAGAAGGGTCAGGAATGTAGTGTAGGGTATAGAGGGGTCAGGAATGTAGTGTAGGGTATAGAGGGGTCAGTGATGTAGTGTAGGGTATAGAGGGGTCAGTAATGTAGTGTAGGGTATAGAGGGGTCAGGAATGTAGTGTAGGATATAGAGGGGTCAGGAATGTAGTGTAGGGTATAGAGGGGTCAGGAATGTAGTGTAGGGTATAGAGGGGTCAGTGATGTAGTGTAGGGTATAGAGGGGTCAGTGATGTAGTGTAGGGTATAGAGGGGTCAGTAATGTAGTGTAGGGTATAGAGGGGTCAGTAATTTATAGGGTATGGAGGACACAGTAAAGTGTCGGGCACAGCTGTCTCGTGCCCAAACACTTAGTGTACTTTTTCTACATTGGATTCTATATATCTGCTACTGTACTGCAGGCTATAAGTGCTGGGACCTTTAATACATGAATTATTCTCTTAGTACATAACCTAGGTAAATGGGGGGGTGGGTAGGTCATTCAATCATTTGAACTACTATTCTATTTCTGTACACTGCTTAGCTGTTACTGTATACTGGCAGTACAAAGAGCTAGTGCAGAGCCTTAAAGAGAACACACTGCATGTAGAGCTACCCACACACAATTCAGATCTGCTGTTCTTAGCACTACAGTTTTCACGTCATGCTGCAAGACATACCCGATTGGCAATAGAAATGCTCATAGGTGGTGCTAGACACACCTATTGGGCGGAGCAGGACATCCCCCCCCCCCCACCCTATCCGAACGGCGTGCCGTGCGCATTCTTCTACTAACTAGAATCTCACTGAAAGTAGTTTTCAAAAGTTGGCAAGTATGGATTACATGTGTACCTTTCAGCATAAGATCATATATTGGGGTAGTGCAGTCTTCATGCACAGCTCTGTGATATAATATTTCCAGTATGAATTGCTAGTTCCTGCGGTGCTGTGAATAATCCTCTGTAAGCATAGCCAGTTTAAGGGGGGGATGCAGGGCATACTGTACCCCGGGCCCCCCTTTGTCAGGGGCCCCCCAGCCAAAGCACACTGATATCACTAGCTTTCCCTCTTAATGTGAGAGTCAGAATGAGAGCAGGACAATATACAGTGCAGGTTTCATGAGCTACCGACAGAGATTTCTGACCAGTGGAGAGATAGGAGGTTGGAGAGAGCTGTAAGTAACACAAGGGGGTATATTTACTAAGGTCCCGATTTTGACCGAGATGCCGTTTTTTCTTCAAAGTGTCATCTCGGTAATTTACTAAGCAAAAATCACGGCAGTGATGAGGGCATTCGTAATATTTTGGAAGTCCTAGGAAAAAATCACGAATCAATACACCATCGGTCAAATACGCCTGCAATTTGGTAGAAATCGGTCATTTACTAAAAAGTGCAAAACACAAACACTGCCGACAATAGCCAAACACTGCTGAGCTAAAATACAAATCGTGAAAAAGTGCTAAAAAAAACAGACCTGCTTTTTTATCCCGTGATTGTATAGGCATGCACGGATCCATGAGATCCGTGCATGTTTATCAGTGGGAAGGGGGGGGGAATGTTCTAAATTTTCCGAAAAAAAAATGCGTGGGGTCCCCCCTCCTAAGCATAACCAGCCTCGGGCTCTTTGAGCCGATCCTGGTTGCAGAAATATGGGGAAAAAATTGACAGGGGTTCCCCCATATTTAAGCAACCAGCACCGGGCTCTGCGCCTGGTCCTGGTTCCAAAAAAACGGGGGACAAAAAGAGTAGGGGTCCCCCGTATTTTTGAAACCAGCACCGGGCTCCACTAGCTGGACAGATAATGCCACAGCCGGGGATCACTTTTATATAGTGCCCTGCGGCCGTGGCATCAAATATCCAACTAGTCACCCCTGGCCGGGGTACCCTGGGGGAGTGGGGACCCCTTCAATCAAGGGGTCCCCCCCCCCAGCCACCCAAGGGCCAGGGGTGAAGCCCGAGGCTGTCCCCCCCATCCAATGGGCTGCGGATGGGGGGCTGATAGCCTTTGTTCAAAGTGTTTGATATTGTTTTTAGTAGCAGTACTACAAGGCCCAGCAAGCCTCCCCCTCAAGCTGGTACTTGGAGAACCACAAGTACCAGCATGCGGCGGAAAAACGGGCCCGCTGGTACCTGTAGTACTACTACTAAAAAATACCCCAATAAAGACATCACACACACCTTGAAAGTATAACTTTAATACATACATGCACACCAACATACATACATACTTACCTTATGTTCACACGCAGGTCGGTCCTCTTCTCCAGTAGAATCCATGGTGTACCTGTAGAAAAAATTATACTCACATAATCCATGGTTGAAGGCTCCTCTGCTTGTAATCCTTTTGTAATCCACGTACTTGAAAAAATAAAAAAACGGGACACCCGAGCCACGAACTGAAAGGGGCCCCATGTTTTCACATGGGACTCCTTTCCCCGAATGCCAGAAACCCACTCTGACTGATGTCTAAGTGGGTTTCTTCAGCCAATCAGGGAGCGCCACGTTGTGGCACCCTCCTGATCGGCTGTGTGCTCCTGTACTGTATGACAGGCGGCACACGGCAGTGTTACAATGTAGCGCCTATGCGCTCCATTGTAACCAATGGTGGGAACTTTCAGGTCAGCGGTGAGGTCACTTTCGGTCAACCGCTGACCTGAAAGTTCCCACCATTGGTTACAATGGAGCGCATAGGCGCTACATTGTAACACTGCCGTGTGCTGCCTGTCATACAGTACAGGAGCACACAGCCGATCAGGAGGGTGCCACAACGTAGCGCTCCCTGATTGGCTGAAGAAACCCACTTAGACATCAGTCAGAGTGGGTTTCTGGCATTCGGGGAAAGGGGGCCCATGTGAAAACATGGGTCCCCTTCAGGGCCGGACTGGCCATCTGGCACTTCTGGCAAATGCCAGAAGGGCCGATGGCCACGTGGGCCGGTCCAGCGGTCACTGAGACGCGCTGCCGCTCAGTCCGGCGGCAGCGCGTCTCAGCTGTCAAGATTGGAGAGCTGTGAGGGACGGGGGTGAGAGCGCCGGGCGCCCGCCAGCACGGCTGAGTCTGGCGCGGCGCGTATAGCGGACTTCAAAGCAGCCGCCGGTTCGTGAGCCAATCAGAGCTCGCAGACCGGCAGCCAATCAGAAGCCGCCGGTCCGCGAGCTCTGATTGGCTCACGAACCGGTGGCTGGTTTGAACGCTATACGCTGCCGCGCCAGACACAGCCGCGCTGGCGGGCGCCCGGCGCTCTCACCCCCGTCCCTCACAGCCCGGAGGAGGAGGAGCAGCAGCAGCAGCGGTAAGCAGCTGCAGCACTGGCTGCTGTGGGGGCAATTGTATACCTGGCACTGTGGGGGCAATTGGCTGGCACTGTGGGGCATTTGTATACCTGGCACTGTGGGGGCAATTGTTTACCTGGCACTGTGGGGGCATCTGTATACATGGCACTGTGGGGGCATCTGTATACCTTGCACTGTGGGGGCATCTGTATACCTGGCACTGTGGGGGCATTTGTATACCTGGCACTGTGGGGGCATCTGTATACCTAGCACTGTGGGGACATCGGGGCATTTGTATACCTGGCACTGTGAGGGGCATTTGTATACCTGGCACTGTGGGGGCATTTGTGGATCTGGCACTGTGGGGGCATTTGTATACCTGGCACTGTGGGGGCATTTGTATACCTGGCACTGTGGGGGGCATTTGTGGATCTGGCACTGTGGGGGCATTTGTATACCTGGCACTGTGGGGGCAATTGTTTACCTGGCACTGTGGGGGCAATTGTTTACCTGGCACTGTGGGGGCATCTGTATACATGGCACTGTGGGGGCATCTGTATACCTTGCACTGTGGGGGCATCTGTATACCTGGCACTGTGGGGGCATTTGTATACCTTGCACTGTGGGGGCATTTGTATACCTGGCACTGTGGGGGCATTTGTGGATCTGGCACTGTGGGGGCATTTGTATACCTGGCACTGTGGGGGCAATTGTTTACCTGGCACTGTGGGGGCAATTGTTTACCTGGCACTGTGGGGGCATCTGTATACATGGCACTGTGGGGGCATCTGTATACCTTGCACTGTGGGGGCATCTGTATACCTGGCACTGTGGGGGCATTTGTATACCTGGCACTGTGGGGGCATTTGTGGATCTGGCACTGTGGGGGCATTTGTATACCTGGCACTGTGGGGGCATTTGTATACCTGGCACTGTGGGGGGCATTTGTGGATCTGGCACTGTGGGGGCATTTGTATACCTGGCACTGTGGGGGCAATTGTTTACCTGGCACTGTGGGGGCAATTGTTTACCTGGCACTGTGGGGGCATCTGTATACATGGCACTGTGGGGGCATCTGTATACCTTGCACTGTGGGGGCATCTGTATACCTGGCACTGTGGGGGCATTTGTATACCTTGCACTGTGGGGGGCATTTGTGGATCTGGCACTGTGGGGGCATTTGTATACCTGGCACTGTGGGGGCATTTGTGGATCTGGCACTGTGGGGGCATTTGTATACCTGGCACTGTGGGGGCATTTGTATACCTGGCACTGTGGGGGGCATTTGTGGATCTGGCACTGTGGGGGCATTTGTATACCTGGCACTGTGGGGGCAATTGTTTACCTGGCACTGTGGGGGCAATTGTTTACCTGGCACTGTGGGGGCATCTGTATACATGGCACTGTGGGGGCATCTGTATACCTTGCACTGTGGGGGCATCTGTATACCTGGCACTGTGGGGGCATTTGTATACCTTGCACTGTGGGGGCATTTGTATACCTGGCACTGTGGGGGCATTTGTGGATCTGGCACTGTGGGGGCATTTGTATACCTGGCACTGTGGGGGCAATTGTTTACCTGGCACTGTGGGGGCAATTGTTTACCTGGCACTGTGGGGGCATCTGTATACATGGCACTGTGGGGGCATCTGTATACCTTGCACTGTGGGGGCATCTGTATACCTGGCACTGTGGGGGCATTTGTATACCTGGCACTGTGGGGGCATTTGTGGATCTGGCACTGTGGGGGCATTTGTATACCTGGCACTGTGGGGGCATTTGTATACCTGGCACTGTGGGGGGCATTTGTGGATCTGGCACTGTGGGGGCATTTGTATACCTGGCACTGTGGGGGCAATTGTTTACCTGGCACTGTGGGGGCAATTGTTTACCTGGCACTGTGGGGGCATCTGTATACATGGCACTGTGGGGGCATCTGTATACCTTGCACTGTGGGGGCATCTGTATACCTGGCACTGTGGGGGCATTTGTATACCTTGCACTGTGGGGGCATTTGTATACCTGGCACTGTGGGGGCATTTGTGGATCTGGCACTGTGGGGGCATTTGTATACCTGGCACTGTGGGGGCATTTGTATACCTGGCACTGTGGGGGCAATTGTTTACCTGGCACTGTGGGGGCAATTGTTTACCTGGCACTGTGGGGGCATTTGTATACCTGGCACTGTAGGGGCATCTGTATACCTGGCACTGTGGGGGCATTTGTATACCTGGCACTGTGGGGGCATTTGTATACCTGGCACTGCACTATCGGGGGCATATAATGTAAATTTCGGCTCATACCGGGTGCTGTAATGTGAATTTTGGCTCATACTGTGTGGTATAATGTGAAAGGGGCAGCAGTACTAGATAGTATAAGGGGTCCTACTATTGTGGTGCATAATGCGTATAAGGGGTGTATGGTGTGGTAAACTACACTGAAGGCCACGCCCCTTTTGAGTGGCCACGCCCCCTTTTCCGGAGCGCTTAATTACAAACCTCGCATTTCCATACCCCCACTTAAAAATTTACACTTCAACCACTGGTTGTGTATATTTTAATAGAGAATGATGTACGCCTGTATGTTGTTAGAATATTAATTATATTTGTAAGAACATAGACTAATAATAATAAGTGGGGAGGAGTCAGGAATAGTAAGGGGAGGAGTCACAGAGGTGGGCCTGTGTGCTTCAAAAATGCCAGGGCCTATTTTTAGTAGTCCCAGTCCGGCCCTGGTCCCCTTTCAGTTCGTGGTCAGGTATCCGTTTTTTTATTTTTTCAAGTACGTGGATTACAAAAGGATTACAAGCAGAGGAGCCTTCAACCATGGATTATGTGAGTATAATTTTTTCTACAGGTACACCATGGATTCTACTGGAGAAGAGGACCGACCTGCGTGGGAACATAAGGTAAGTATGTGTATATGGAGGTGTGGATGGATGTATTAAAGTTATACTTTCAAGGTGTGTGTGTGATGTCTTTATTGGGGTATTTTTTTAGTAGTAGTACTACAGGTACCAGCGGGCCCGTTTTTCCGCTACATGCTGGTACTTGTGGTTCTCCAAGTACCAGCTTGCGGGGGAGGCTTGCTGGGCCTTGTAGTACTGCTGCTAAAAACAATATCAAACACTTTGAACAAAGGCTATCAGCCCCCCATCTGCAGCCCATTGGATGGGGGGGACAGCCTCGGGCTTCACCCCTGGCCCTTGGGTGGCTGGGGGGGGACCCCTTGATTGAAGGGGTCCCCACTCCCCCAGGGTACCCCGGCCAGGGGTGACTAGTTGGATATTTGATGCCACGGCCGCAAGGCACTGTATAAAAGTGACCCCCGGCTGTGGCATTATCTGTCCAGCTAGTGGAGCCCGGTGCTGGTTTCAAAAATACGGGGGACCCCTACTCTTTTTGTCCCCCGTATTTTTGGAACCAGGACCAGGCGCAGAGCCCGGTGCTGGTTGCTTAAATATGGGGGAACCCCTGTCCATTTTTTCCCCATATTTCTGCAACCAGGATCGGCTCAAAGAGCCCGAGGCTGGTTTGCCTTAGGAGGGGGGACCCCACGCAATTTTTTCTTTACATTTAAACTTTTTTTTTTTTATAACAAAGTGCACAATGAAGCCCAGCACGGATCTCTCAGATCCGGCCAAGATTCATTGTATTAAAGTCGGCAGTGTTTTACAAGTCACTCACGTAAAACACTGCCTAAAAAAACGAATGACATCGACATCGGAAAACCCGAAAATGCAGAATACGGCAGCTTAGTAAATTAGTCGTAATCAATTCAAAAAGTTGCATATTTACACTTTCGATGTCATTCGTGATTGAACTTTGTCCTCAAACGGGAAAATACGAATCTTAGTAAATTTACCCCAAGGATTCCAGCTTCTCCTCCTCTCTACCAGGGTATCTTGAGACCTGTGTAAACTTTTATGCAACTAAACCATTTGGGTCTAGCTATAGAGACACACACAGAGAGTCCTCCTGAGTCCTGTTCCGGTGTGTAAGTAGTACAGAGGCTGCTGCTAATATTGCATGTGACAACATACATTATTTAATTTTTCTATGTGTATTTTAAGGTTGTTTAAGTTGTCTTTGTTCCACTACAAGAAAATGTTATAAAATAGTTGTCTTTCAATTAGGTGGAGCTACTGTATAAACAGTACCCAGTCATTAAACTATTCGTTTAAAACTAATATACACCATTGGTTTAAATTTAATATACACAATCTATACCTCCCACCATGACCTATTCCCGGAGGGACAAAATGCTCTCTACCTGGACTTCCTTCTTTATTTCTGATGGCAAACACCTGTGTTGAAATACCTTTCTTAGCAATTAAATAGTTCAACACAGGTGACATCAATCATATATTTAGAGGGAAGTCCAGGTAGAGAGCATTTTGGCCCTCCTGAAATGGGACATCTTGGGAGGTATGCACAATCTAATATACATCCCCCACCTTTCACTGGGGCCCACCTGTCTTAAGTGCCCCGGGCACCCCCAAGGCTTAATCCGGCCCTGTCTGTAAGGAGTACAGGGTCTATTCAAGTGAAAAGTGTGGAGAAGTGAGCCAGTGATGAAGTTGCCCATGGCAACCAATCAGTACTGAATTAACATTTGTAATTTGCATACTACACAATTGTACGGAGCAGCTGATTGGTTGCCATGGGCAACTTCTCCACAGGCTCACTACTCCACTCTTTTCACTGCTTCATGAATAGACCCCGTAATCCAAAACTGACTCTCTTTACTGGAGGTGGGGTTATTATAACAGTGCTGGATTAAGCCTTGGGGTACCCAGGGCTAGGTGTGGATAGGTGTGCCGGGACAGCAGGGTAGGTTCCCGCTTGGCCGGTCCCACTAGGGTTACCACCTCATCCCTTTAATTTTGGGCACATACTAATTACACAGGCTCTGTGACTGATTAAAGAGTCTTGAAGTCAGCCAGCCACACAACCTGTGTAATTAATAATATGTGTCCAGAATTAGCGGGATGAGGTGGTAACCCTAGGTTCCACGCATGCCAGATTGGGCCGTCTCACGCTGCGGACTGGCCGGCTCAAAACCCCAGCTGGCAGTCGCACTTCCGGAAGCCGCTCGGGCAGTGAGATACACGAGCTCAACAGGGGGCGGGACTACACGGTACCTAGGGGGCGGGGCTACACAGGACTGTGTGTGTGAGACTTCCACGTGAGTTTCTGTGTGTGTGTCTGTGTCTCCCTGTATAGCCTCATTGTGTGTTTGTGTGTCTGTGTCTCCCTGTATATCCTCATTGTGTGTTTGTGTGTCTGTGTCTCCCTGTATATCCTCATTGTGTGTTTGTGTGTCTGTGTCTCCCTGTATATCCTCATTGTGTGTTTGTGTTTGTGTGTCTGTGTCTCCCTGTATATCCTCATTGTGTGTTTGTGTTTGTGTGTCTGTGTCTCCCTGTATATCCTCATTGTGTGTGTTTGTGTGTCTGTGTCTCCCTGTATATCCTCATTGTGTGTTTGTGTGTCTGTGTCTCCCTGTATATCCTCATTGTGTGTTTGTGTGTCTGTGTCTCCCTGTATATCCTCATTGTGTGTTTGTGTGTCTGTGTCTCCCTGTATATCCTCATTGTGTGTCTGTGTCTCCCTGTGTATCCTGATTATGTGTTTGTGTGTCTGTGTCTCCCTGTATATCCTCATTGTGTGTTTGTGTGTCTGTGTCTCCCTGTATATCCTCATTGTGTGTTTGTGTGTCTGTGTCTCCCTGTATATCCTCATTGTGTGTTTGTGTGTCTGTGTCTCCCTGTATATCCTCATTGTGTGTTTGTGTGTCTGTGTCTCCCTGTATATCCTCATTGTGTGTTTGTGTGTCTGTCTCCCTGTATATCTTCATTGTGTGTTTGTGTGTCTGTGTCTCCCTGTGTATCCTGATTGTGTGTCTATAGTGTGCAATGTGTGTGTATCCTCATTGTGTGTCTGTAGCATGCAATGTGTGTGTCTCTCCCAGTGATCACTCAGCTATGAGATCTACAAGCTGCCCCTGGGGAAATGGATGGGGTAGAGGGATGTCAGGACAAAGTACAGCTATTAAAAGAGAGTTTAAAGTGCCAGCTCATAGGTCCAGCATGCCATGTTTTCCTCCTGTGACAGAATGGTGCAGATGCTGAGTAAGGGTGTGTACACACGGTGAGATCTTTTCTTCCGATTCTGACTATATAGTCAGAATCGGAAGAAAAGATAGTGCAGATCGCAAGGTGACAGTCACCTTGCGATCCCGATTCAATGCCGATGCACGGCCCCGCGCGGTCGGCATCGGCAGAAAAAATAGACTGTGCAGGCAAGCATAGGTGTGCGCAGGGGGGGTTCCTGGTGCGCACAGGCACCCCCTAATGTCTGGCACCCCGATCTCACATGCCTGATGCAGCGATCGCCGAGCAGGCTGATTACTGTCCCCTCTGCGCCGCACCCTGCAGGACTGCATTACTGACCGGACGCCTAGGTTAATCAAAAGGTGCCACTGCCACCGGCTTTCAAACTCCCAGCTCCACCTCCATGTACAAAAACAGCGTGATGTGATGTGATTACATCATGCTGCTCGCATGCCCACCTGTCATACCCGCCACATGCTCACCTCTCTCCTTCTATGCTATGCCAACGCCAGCCACTGATGAGGAGCAGCATGCAGCCAGCGTTCCTCTTAGGAAGACAAATTCAATACTGGCAGGCGGTCGGCAGCAAAATTGACAAGTCACTCGTTTTTCCAGCAGCAGCAGCAGTACTAGTCTGTGACTGTCAGTGTCAGTGAGTGACTGACTTGTAAGTAAGCTGCTGCAGCTTGCAGGGGAAAGAGAGGGGGAGCCAGACCAGGCTGAGGAGGAGCAGTGTAATTGCAGTGAGTGCCATCAGGGGTGTTTGTTTAGTGCACACCACAACATCTGACAATGTACCTGCTTTATTAGGATTGGTACAAGGGTGGATATTTTATATTGCGTTGACCGTCAATAGATGGTGCTAGACACGCCCAAAAGGCGGTGCTAGACACACCCCAGGCTCCAACGGTGCACCCCCTAATAAAATGTGCTGCGCACGCCAGTGCAGGCAGGTCAATCTTGACTATCTCTATAGAAGAGAGACACTTAGCCAAAATCGCACAGTACCAGGATCGCAAGCACACTCATTATGTGCTTGCGATACTGGCTAAGTGCCGACCCGGCCCTCCGCCGCACAGTGAGAATCGGATAAGTCCGAATCTCACCGTGTGTACACACCCTTAGAGAGGAGATGGGCGGGCAGAGAGTAAAGAGGGGAGAAGACAAAGAAAGGAGACAGACGCAGGGGAGATGTATAACTGCAGGGGTCCCGTGAGCGGATGTCTGTGGCTCCTCCCTCATATACGGAGAAAGTGCGCTGGAACGGTTCTAATAATCCAGCACCATCTGTGTAATTACGCCGCCAGTGCAATACTGCTGAAAACATCCCGGAATAATGGTGCGTGCGGCAGTAGGATGGATTGGAGGTAACTGAAATGCCCGCCCTGCACCGCAACCATTATAGGCCCTCATTCCGAGTTGATCGCTCGCTAGCTGCTTTTAGCAGCATTGCACACGCTAGGCCGCCGCCCTCTGGGAGTGTATCTTAGCTTAGCAGAATAGCGAACGAAAGATTAGCAGAATTGCTACTAAATAATTCCTTGCAGTTTCTGAGTAGCTCCAGACCTACTCCTAGATTGCGATCTCCTCAGTCCGTTTAGTTCCTGGTTTGACGTCACAAACACGCCCTGCGTCCGGCCAGCCACTCCCCCGTTTCTCCAGACACTCCTGCGTTTTTCCCTGGCACGCCTGCGTTTTTTAGCACACTCCCTGAAAACGCTGAATTGCCGCCCAGAAACACCCACTTCCTGTCAATCAAGCAACGAACACTCGAGCGACTGAAAAACGTCGCTCAAGCTTCAGTAAAACTACTAAGTTTTGTGTTAAATTACTTAGCGCATGCGTGCTGCGTACCATGCGCATTTTCCACCTGATCGCAGCGCTGCGAAAATCGGCAGCGAGCGATCAACTTGGAATGAGGGCCATACAGTGTATACGCCACTCAGAGGACAGTATACATGTACTTATCAGAATGCAGCTACAATGTACACCTAGTACTGTACACTTCTGCATAAAGAATAGAACATATTGGCCCTCATTCCGAGTTGTTCGCTCGCTAGCTGCTTTTAGCAGTATTGCACACGCTAGGCCGCCGCCCTCTGGGAGTGTTTCTTAGCTTAGCAGAATTGCGAACGGAAGATTAGCAGAATTGCGAATAGAAATTTCTTTGCAGTTTCTGAGTAGCTCGACACTTACTCCTACACTGCGATCAGTTCAGTCAGTTTCGTTCCTGGTTTGACGTCACAAACACACCCAGCGTTCGCCCAGACACTCCCCCGTTTCCCCAGGCACGCCTGCGTTTTCAACTGACATGCCTGCATTTTTTAGCACCCTCCCGGAAAACGCTCAGTTACCTCCCAGAAACGCCCCTTTTCTGTCAATCACTCACCGATCAGCAATGCGAATGAAAAGCGCCGCTAGACCTTGTGTAAAACTGCATAGTTTTGTGTGAAAGTACTTCGCGCGTGCGCACTGTGGCCCATACGCATGCGCAGAAATGCCGTTTTTTTTTGCCTGATCGCCGCGCTGCGAACGAAAGCAGCTAGCGATCAACTTGGAATGAGGGCCATTGTGATAAATGTGAAGGTTGGTCGTACTCTTTGGCGGTTTGGATACACAATGGAGCGATGTCGTTTTGGAACATATTGCTTAAATCGCCCAGTGTGTACCCAGGATTGCACGCTCCTGCGGTCACTAGCGACGGACACTAAGGGGGTAATTCAGACCCGATCGCTTGGCTGCGTTTTCTCACATCCTGCGATCATGTCCGAACTGCACATGCATATGTACCGCAATGCGCAGGCGTGTCGGACAACTGCCCCGGGCATCGGTGCGTAGCGACGGGATGGTGCTAAAACAGAGATTGCAAGGGCGATCGCAAGGAGATTGACAGGAAGAAGGCGTTTGTGAGTGTCAACTGATTGTTTTCAAGGAGTGTCTGGAAAAACGCAGGCGTGTCCAAGCGTTTGCAGGGCGGGTGTCTGACGTCAATTCCGGTCCCGGACAGGCTGATGTGATTGCAGCGGCTGAGTAAGTCCTGGGCTGCGCAGAGACTGCACAAGATCTGTTTGTACACCTCTGCTACACACATGCTTTCACACACTTGCACAGCTCAAATCCCCTCCCCTGTAGGCGGCGACTATCTGATCGCAGCGCTACAAAAATCACTGTCCAGCGATCAGCTCTGAATTAGGCCCCAGGTTTGATGTGCTGCACATGAAACCTAGCAATATCACTAGCCTCATTGTTTATGCTAATGAAGGGCAGAAATGGTTGTTTCATCGTTCATTAAAGTCACCCCAGTGTGTACGGGCAATCAGGCCAGGATTCGTTCCGCACCCCTTGCTACAACGTAACAGTACCAACATTTGTGGTCAGTCCTACGTTTCTATGACTATAAGGTGCATAGCTCCCTCACTGTGGTGTGAAGCCTGTGTAAACATGAGTGTAGCTGGGCAGGTTACGGCTGCATCTGGGGTGACAGACCAAGCGTTGCTGGTACTTTTACTTGTATGGAGAATCCAGGGCACGGTCAGCAGGGAAGGGCATTGTAGTGGCGTTAGCATGACATCGCAGATGCAATTGCAGCAAAAGACACAAAGAGGCTGCAACTGCATCCAACATATGAGGAATGATCCCACCCCCCTTAACAGACCCCACCCCCTCGACAGATCCCATCCCCATTAGGACTGCTTCTATCAATTTCCCGGGCTGGTTATCCATCCCTATCCACCCTAGCCCAGGGCACTTAAAACAGGGTACAGCGGGGGGTATATTACATTGTGCATATTACATTTAAACCAATGGTGTATATTAGATTTAATATAATAGTGTAATAATGCCTGGATAATGTTTATAGCTCCACCTAATTGAGAGACAACTATTTTATTACATTTTGTTATAGTGGAACAAAGACAACTTAACTTTATAATACACAAAAGAGAAAATCTATAATTTTTCTTGTCGCATGCAAGAATAGCAGCAGTCACTATGCTACTTACACACTGGGACAGGACTCAGGAGGACTCTCTCTGTGTGTCTCTCTCTAGACATGAATGCTCTCATTAGATAACATGTTACACAGGACCCAGACAAGGAGGAGAATCTGGGATCCATGTGTCACTTACAGCTCTCTCCACCCTCCTATCTCTCCTCTGATCAGGAAGCTCTGTCGGTAGCTCATGAAACCTGATACTCCTGTGTCTCTGCCTGCACTGTATACTGTCCTGCTCGCATGTTGGCTGCCTGATTCTGCTGCACAAGAGGGAGAGCTAGTGAGATCAGTGTGCTCTGGCCGGGGTGGGGGGCACTGACAGAGGGGGCCCTGGGGTACAGTGTCTTCTGCCTTATGGCGACATAACCAGTCTGCTGCTTAATGGATGTTCACTCAGATCTCATATGTATTAAGGTGCAAACCCCACATCCATCCAACTTACAGAGAACCCTGACACAGGCTACGTGTCCTCCCCCCAGCACTGGTCACTTTGCAGGAAGGCCGTGGGGTCCTCATACCTGTCCTGAATACACCCGCTGCAACCGGACCCTCATTACTCACCCTCTGCCTGATACCTTATTCCACCCTGTATATACACAGACACAGGAGTGGATTAGGATGCCGGGACCGCTGCTCCCCTCATTGGCTGCTCTCCCCCCACGCATGGCTGCCGCAACTGTAACTTCTACTCATGAGCACAAGTTCATTAAAGTTGGAGCCGCAGTAATTTCCTGTGCTCGGCTGCCCGCACACAGCGTTCAAGTCCTCCAGTCATTTTAGCTCCGCCTCCACTTGCTCCCACGTGCGCTGTCACTCTCTTCACTCGTCCGTGCTGCGGCTGAGCGCCGGGCATCGAGTTAGGAGCCGGCTCGTGAGCTTACAGTGGTGAGACAGCAGCTTCTGGTGAGCACTTGGGAAGTGGGACAGCGGCCATCTGAGTGAGTGTGTGTGAGTGGGGTGGTAAGAGACAGCAGCTGCGGGTGTGTGTGGGTGCTGGGTAGTAAGAAACTCCTGGGTGAGTGCTGGAGGGGAAGAGGGGGGTGAGTGCATTATAAAAGTAAAATTATCCATATAATACCAAGGGCTACAATTAATGTAGCAGGAGGTGACCAATATACAATGTATTTTTGTTTGCCATCCTCTTATTTAAATGGAGACGCAGGATGAATAAATTATTGTAATATATTGTGTTAATATATTACAATAAATTATTTTTCCTGTGTCTTCATTTAAATAACATGATGGTAAACAAGACGTCATTATTGTTTATTAGTCATCTCATGCAACATTAATAGTACCTGGTTCTTTGAACGGGTTCAGTATTATTTGCCGATGGATGGGATGCCGGCGGTTAGTATACCGAAAGCGACATCTCGTCCATCAGAACCCCAACAGCCCCCATTAAGCCCCCTAACCCTCCCCTGCTCTCCCTGGCGCAATGTGTATAACGTGCGCTACCTGATGCATTGTGTATAACGTGCTCTGCCTGGCGCAATGTGTATAACGTGCGCTACCTGATGCAATGTGTATATAACGTGCTCTACCTGGTGCAATGTGTGTAACGTGCTCTACCTGGTGCAATGTGTATAACGTGCTCTACCTGCTGCAATGTGTGTAACGTGCTCTACCTGCTGGAATGTGTATAACATGCTCTACCTGGTGCAATGTGTGTAACGTGCTCTACCTGGTTCAATGTGTATAGCGTGCTCTACCTGGTGCAATGTGTATAACGTGCTCTACCTGGTGCAATGTGTATAACGTGCTCTACCTGGTGCAATGTGTGTAATGTGCTCTACCTGGTGCAATGTGTGTAACGTGCTCTACCTGGTGCAATGTGTGTAACGTGCTCTACCTGGCACAATGTGTATAACGTGCTCTGCCTGGTGCAATGTGTATAATGTGCTCTGCCTGGCGCAATGTGTATAACGTGCTCTACCTGGCGCAATGTGTATAATGTGCTCTACCTGGTGCATTGTGTATAATGTGCTCTACCTGGTGCAATGTGTATAACGTGCTCTCCCTGGTGCAATGTGTATAACGTGCTCTGCCTGGTGCAATGTGTATAATGTGCTCTGCCTGGTGCAATGTGTATAACGTGCTCTACCTGGCGCAATGTGTAGAACTTGCTCTACCTGGTGCAATGTGTATAACGCGCTCTACCTGGTGCAATGTGTATAATGTGCTCTACCTGGTGCAATGTGTATAACATGCTCTACCTGGCGCAATGTGTATAACGTGCTCTACCTGGCGCAATGTGTATAACGTACTCTGCCTGGCGCAATGTGTAGAACGTGCTCTACCTGGTGCAATACCCACACCCCTCCTCCTCTCTGCACCCCTACCAGTAGATGGTAATTAGTGGGGCATGAGAGATGTATTGTGGGTACATGTTTTACCTTCCGGAACTCCAAGAATGTCTGCAGGTCTCCTGGATGGGAGAGCTGGTGCGTGGGGATGAGGGCACAGTGGTGACCACTGCTGATTGGTGATGGAGAATCATGCGGCGCTGGAGGCCTGCAATACAGCGTTGTGTCATCATGACCCCCGAACAGTGCACTATGATGTCACTCCAATCCGCTGTCCCTACCTGCAGACTTACCCCCTGCATCTCCTGAACGGCAGGTATACAGAGGGCCTGGTTAAGAGGCGGATACACAGCTGATGTTTCTGTCATTGGACAGTGTTTTTGAGGATTCTCTGACTCTGGAGCTTGCAGACTCCTGATTACTGCAGAGTTAGTGTCCAGCTGGAAGTGTTAGACCTGAAACGCAGAGTTATGGTGGTTTTGTCTCAATCCCTTTTGCAAGTTGGTAGTGGATTCCAGACCAGAGTTTCCTCCAGAATTGGAGCTAGACACAGCCATGACAGTTTGGATCAGGTGATTGGTCAAATACCAACTGGAAGCCAGTCTGTGGTCACATGACACTCCCAGCCAATCGGCTGTCACCCAGGGGTATAAAGATTCTGCAAAAGCAATTGTTGATGTCAGTGCTTTGTTGTCATTCACAGATCTGCAGGGCTTCTCTGTGTTAGTGACCTGCCTATGGACTCCTGTGCTGTGTCATCCTAGCACCCACTGACTCTATACCGGTTCCAGCAAGTCCCAGCATTCACCAGTTCCAGCCCGATCCCTGTATTCACCGCTCCCAGCATATACCGGATCCAGCATGTACCAATTCTACCCCGGTACCAGCACATTCCAGTTCTAGTCCGGTTCCTGTATAAATCAGTCTGAGTCCTCTCAGACAGAACTCTCAGTGAGCACTTCTTCCGGCTTTTCTGCACACTCATGCTGATGCCTCCACCACTCTCCACACTTTGGACTGAATCTGCAACTTCTGGTTGCTCCATCTCCAGCCTTCACCACCCCGGTGACTAGGATCTTCTCCATCATGACTAGTCTCCTCCATCACCACTGCCTACTCACTCATGTTAGCGGCTACTGAACACCCTCTGTGTGCACCCCAAAACCTCTGCAGGCTCTTTACTGTCCACTCTATTCATCTGTCCATCCTTGTCCACCCTCATGGCATATTCGTCTTCCGGGACTGGTTTCCTGCTTCTTGGACAACTGTGCTACCAGGCTTCCCCACCATTTGTCCTCTGAGCTTTCCTCTCTCATCCTGGACAATTTCAGCATCCTCATTGAGAACCCCTTGGACACTACTGCCACCAATCTTTCCTCCCTCACTTCCCCTTATTCAAGGGACAACCATGGAACTCTAAACTGACCCGTTTCCTGTAAAGATGTTTTTGCACAGCTGAACACGACTGAGGAAAGTCTGCTCCCTCCCTCATTAACCATGTAACTGGCTAATCATCTTTTCATAAACCGCTCAAAAATTGTACATCAGTTTTACCATCGATAGCCGATATATCGGTCCACTGATAATCAGAACATTTTGACCATCGTGACTTTACATTATACCCTGTGGCTGATGATCTCTGAAGCCATGGGGTGGGGTGTCGCCAGACTGCCTGATGAGCAATGATCGGCTGCACGGCAGGCACTGGGGGGCGGCAACCATAAAGCAGAGGGGCCTGGAGGTCCTTCTGTGAGCGGCAGCTGCTGACAGATTCTCTTCCAGCAGCCGCACAGCCGGCGTTTCTGACTAGTTGCCTCGGATGCGACCGCGTCAGGGAAAGCCAGCCTGGTGTGGCCGCACCTGATGTCTCCACCACTCCATCACAGGTGACAATGCCGCAGTTCCTCAGTTTCTCAAGTCAGCCGAGTCTGTATTATCCTGATTTCCTCCCTCTCTACCACATCCTGCCATTTCTGTCTTTGGTATATAGCAAGAATTAGACTTTCTTCTCCCTCAACACTACCGAAACAGAGATCCGCTCAGTAATCATCTCTCACCTGGACTATTGCAGGCTTCTTGTGTTGGCTTTCCCATCGATAGTTATCTCTGGACACGCTGCGCCTACTTTCTCCTTCTGCCAATGCCTCCACTGGCTCCCTATTGCTACAGAATCTAGTTCTTCCTTTATCCCTCTCCTCCTGCCCCCTACACCTCAACCCTCCACACTTTCTTCCACCCCCTTCTACTCAGCCAATGAACACAGACTTACCGTCTGGGTGATATGCGCCTCTCATTCCCGCCACCAAGAATTCACCCATGCTGTACCCACGCGTTTCGTACAATCACCGATGCTCTCCCCTGGCCTCCAATGTTTCATCAAAGCCTGAGCTACAGATGGGTCCACGCTTATCTTGGCTAGTTTGCTGCGTCTAGGCACAACATGGTTTATTAACATAAACCCTTCATCTATTGTTCTCAGCTGCAATACAATACAGAGAACAATACAGCAGGGGATTAAGTCATTACAGCAGGGGATTAAGTCCGACTGCCCTGGCTCAATTAATCCTATTAAAGGTCAAGATAAACATGGAGCCATCTGTACATCCCCACACAACAGTGCTGCCTGCATTCTGCTTCCCAGGCTTATCCTTGTAATAAACCATTGTATTACTACTAACATTACATTACCCGCATTGGGTCTTATTTCCTGTCCCATGTTACCCCTATGTCAGTGTACATGACTTGTGTCTGCCATGTGTAGTACTTCTGTATGGCACTCTATAAACATTAATAATATTATTAACAATAATAATAATAATAATACTAATAATAAACGAATAAAAGATAGACAATGGGGGTATCCTATTAGCTGCGATCATGCGTTCCACGATCGCGGCTAATGTTATCGCACCTATCTCCTGACCAATGGTGTTATCGCAGCCTGCGCTCTCCCATTTATCGAACTTATCCTATTCCAAATCCGTGATAATGGGATTCGCAAGATAATTCTAGCCGCCAAAAGCGGTGATAAGTATAGGAGAAAGTGGGGAAATCTGCCTGTACCCCCAAAAAGACAAACTATCATAGGAAAACATTATAGAAGTCTAGTAATGGCTATAATATAACTAATTGGTGCAATTAAAACATTTTTTGTAAATGTACAAAAATTATAGAAAGCTATTCCAGCAAAATAAGTGCTCTCAATACATTTGGGGCACATATAAATGGGTATATATTTGGGTGATTTTAGGGGACTTAAAAAAAAAAAGTGGAAACAGACCGATTACTCCCACCTGCAAGCTTAAATACACATGTCCCATCATAACGCATCCCAATACACCTATCCCATACCTTGTACCCCAATTTCCATCACTTTGCATTTTTTGACCCCAAAAATGACATGTCATTATTGGCTAATGAAAAATAATTAAAAACGTTTGCGTGCCTACTTAGTCATTCAGGGTGTCCTAGGGGTTCTCACCCAAATCGTGACATTTTTAGCTTAACATAGGGATTTTGAAGAGAAATCTGCCATAAACCCTATGGAGACCTATCGCCAATAATAGGATACCGAATTAACTGTATGCCATGTGCAATCATTTATCGTGAAATTGCGATATCACGGCTAATAGGATACCCCCCAAAATCCGTAATCAGCCAGAACCAGATTGGGAAAGGTCACGCCCTTTTGTGGCAGGACGCTCTCCCCCCTTACATCTTCCACACATTTACACTAACCTGAGAGATCCCCTCCCAGCGTATCCATGGAGCTGTGAGACAAGTAGAGTTCTTTTCTGTTATTGTATCATTGCTTTGAAAGTGTAACGCCAGGAATCCTTATGTATCATCATCGCCTTCTGTCATCTGCGCCTTTGTACAGTAAGTCGCTGGAATACATTTAGTGCCACCGCAGAAATAAACCTTTACATACATACATGGAATGACCATAGTGAAAGGTCCATTGCCAAGAAAATAACACACTATTTGCTCCCCTTTAATTATTTTATTGATTACACAGTCGGTATGGTAACGTATCAAAATAATAATAATATTGATAATAAATGTGAAAACAACTCTATGAAACAGTAACTCAGTGAAGGTTGCGCTGCGCTGTAGGGATCGGGGGAAATGTTTTGCCTGTCTTTTTTTAAAACAAAAAACATTATGAAGTACATGCGTAGTCCCACGCCATTCGCCACACGCAGATACGTCTCTCTTCACAATATGTTCAATAAATAACCCCCTTCCCCGACCCCTGAATATTGTCTGAATGTCTATAAAATAACAGTTCTGCCTTTGAGTACATACTGTACATAATCACAGAGAGTAAACAGAAACAGCCCCATCTAGTGGGACACGTCTGTACTGCAGGACCAAACAGTCCTGCGCGGTTTGGTTTTATAAAATCTATTGCTGCAGGAATATGGAACATGTTATATACAGCGGAAAAACTCAGCGGCTCCAAGAAGAAATCTCATATTCGCTGCCAGACTGTAAACTGAAATACACTTTATGCATTGCACACCGGCTTTGGAGTGTAAGCTCCTGGGCAGGGCCGGATCTAGGGGGGGGGGGGGGGGCGAAGGGGGCGACCGCCCCCCTAACACAGTCATAGCCATGCCCACTTTTGAGCAGAAGAGAGCTCTCCGGGGAGAGCCTGAGGCAAAACGATGTGCTGCAGCTTATACCACAGCAGCATGGAGGAGCCAGGAAAGCAAGGGTTACAGAGCATTTGCCCCTCAATTGCTGGTGTGTGGGTACTAGGGCTAATAAATACAATTACCCCATAGCACAGTCACATGTACAAAGAACAATCACAAAGCTCCATCTCAGTCTCACTCAAAAAGTTCAGTCAGAATTGAGAGGAGGAGGAGTTAGGATTGCAGATGGGAGGAGTTGGGACTTGTAGAGGGAGGAGTCAAGATTAAACAGTAAATCGCCCCCCCTAAAGAAAAGTCTAGATCCGTCCCTGCTCCTGGGATTAGGAGACACTGACCCCTTTCATAAAGTTATGCATCAATACAACACTCCGTGTAAAACATACATTTTTTGCAATTACATATTGGCCGCCTATGGCAGCGAAACCACGCAACAGAGTCACCTATATGTGTGTGTGTGTGTGTGTGTGTGTGTGTGTGTGTTAGTGCAATTTAACCTCCTGTTGCATGAAAAGCTACAACATCACAACATTGTGGCATTGTGTGGGCCACAGCCTCCAGGCGATGATACACACATCTCACACACAGTTACTTTGTATTGAGAAGCTACACCCAGCAGCACAGGGGTGCGTGGCCTGGCAGCGCAGGGGTGCGTGGCCTGGCAGCGCAGGGGTGTGTGGCCTGGCAGCACAGGAATGATGTGTTTGTGCCATGTTGGAAAGCGGAGGCACAGACACGACGTAGAGACAATGGTGTAAAATAATAAACCTTCAGCATTGTCTGTGCCCGGGCTGCAGATAAGCTGGACCAATAATGACCCATCAGAAAGGAAGACACCAGTGTAGATAGCCATTTATTCTGTGAGAGGCAGTACCTTTATATAATACACAAGTCAGCTTAATAATATAGGAAGGAACGCTTGTAAATAATACAGAGTGTAAGCTCAGAGGGCAAGGCTTCAGTGCTCATTAGGGGGATTTGGATATTACCAGGAATGACGCAGCCTCTGCTTTACATTATTCTGGATATTACAAGGCGTGTGGCCACGGAGCTTTGTATGTTCTCCTCTGTGAGTCACAATATCATTATAATGTACAACAGGGGGCTCATTCTACCATGTATAAATAATATTATGCTATTGAGAAATGGTAGAAAAATTAGTTATCTGCTATAACTACAGAACTAAAATCAAATGGTTAACAGCGTCTTATGCCGGGGGAGAGTTATCAAATCTTGAAGTGAGATAAAGCGGGGAAGTTGCCCATAGCAACCAATAACTCACTTATACAGCGCAGCCTGTAAAATGACACAATCGGGTTGGTTGCTATGGACAACTGCTTTATCTCTCCAGGATTTGATAAATCTCCCCGTTAGCTAGCATATAAATGATACCCTTTCCTGGCATTAGATGACATTCGGTTGCCTGGGCACAGTTGGTTCTGCCAGGATAGCAGATGTGAGTGAGTGTACATGGCACCTGCTAATGTGGCTACATACATTATATGTCAGACACTGGGTCACCTATAATAGAGGGTTCACAAGCCCCATTGTAAAACATGCTGGGGAACTTGCCGCTGTACCCCAAAGAAACATGTACACGGACTGGCATTGAGCCAACAACACAGGAGGGACTTGGTATGTTCAGGCTTGGTAACGGTAAGGGGTACGACTGAAATATTTCCACAAGGGGTCTCTCTTCCTATGACACCAGGGGGCTGAGATCGGGGTAATTTATTCAGGCTCCATTATTCATTTAATTGTGGGCCATATGCAAATGCCCCTTTATTCAAAGTGCCCCGATTCTGGCCCTCACCAAGGGGCAATATCCCAAACTCTGTTCTCTGACCTGGAGGATATAAAGTGTCACTCATTGTCCTCTCCTGCTGGGCCCCAGGCAGTAATGGGCCTGGGTCTCAGCCACCTCCCTTGCCCCTGTATACATGGGGCCAATAGTCTTTCCAGCATTGTATCCTCCTTTACCCGTATGTCTTCTTCAGCGTCTTCCCGCCATAGCGGTCGGTAAAGGTCAGTGTTATGGGTTCCAAATCGAGGAACAAGTTCATTGCGCTCTGGATTTTCTGTTCTGTTTTCTTGTTAATGTTTTGTGATCTGCAAATAAAAAACCTTGAATAAACTCGGTGACATTTTTGGGAAATGTCCTATTGTCCGGTCATGCGTCCTTTGTGCGGCTGCTTTCAGGGGACCCCCAAGTGATAAGGGCACAAAGGTGCCAGTGGCTCTGAGCGGTCAGTATAACTATACTGTGATGAAATCTGCATCATGTAGACCGGTGGTTCCCAAGCTGGGTGCTGTGACACCCTGGGGTGGTTTGAGGCACTTGTAGGGGTGCCCCAGGACCAAATCAAATTATTTACCGTCAAGGTGACTGGCAAAACCAGAGCTGGCGGCTGCCAATCTTAAAATATGTGAACAATTGGAAACACAGCTCTGTACACCGCCACATAACTGACCCTAAGGGCGACAGGTGAGCGCAGCCCTGCCCCCGCCACATAACTGACCCTAAGGGCGACAGGTGAGCGCAGCCCTGCCCCCGCCACATAACTGACCCTAAGGGCGACAGGTAGGCACAATTTACATACATTTATATTTTTTTCTGAATTTATCAATAAAAAACTTTTGGCCTGGGGGTGCTGTAATAAAATGCTGATTGTAGACTAAAAGATGAATATTTGGGAGCGAAATCGTTTTGTGGGATCATCATTAAATGGCTGTAATCAAAACTCAAGGTGACCGTGGACCATTACAGATGACTGCTACCTGGAGGGGCTCAGCACGTCTAGAGCATGAACAAGACGCATTTGTGTGACCTTTGCCTACATGCGACAGACCCCTCACACCTCCGCGCTGCCTTCCAGCCGTACAGCTTGTCGCCGCCATAAAGTTCCCTGTTCTGCAATCTCGCATATCTGTCCGTTCCCTTAACGCCAGCTGGCGTCATACCCACTTTGCAGCCACCTATAAATGTTTGTCTTTATATTACAATCTGCAATTTTTTATTAATATTCTACTTTATGTCTGGACACACAATATTCTCTGTAGATCTGTATAACATTACTTTCAGTTGTTGCTACTTTGTGGAGTGTGTGTGTGGGGGAAATGTATCAAAGATTGGAGAGAGATAGTGGGCCTGATTCAGCTCTGGTTGTAGTTGCGGCACATGATGCAAAGTACCGATGTTCGGCTCTGCGATGTCGGTCTTATTACGGCATCAGACTGTCAGTAATTTTATGGTCCAATCCTGTGCCTTTGGATGCAGCTCGGATCAGTAATGCAGAGGGAGGCGTAACGCTGCGTTACCATATTAGTGAGATCACTGCTGCAACTCCAGCTACAGCTGAATCAGCCCTAAAGTAGAGAGAGATAAAGTACCAGCCAATCAGCTCAGCCTGTAACGCGGCAGTTAGAAGCTGATTGGCTGATACTTTGTCTCTCTCTCTAAGCTTTGATACATTTGCCCCTTATAGTATTTTAGGAACTGATTCTGATTTGGGAGTAAAGTAGGAAAGAGCAGGCAGCTTCGCACCTTGGTAAAACCATGAGGCACTGCAGGGGGGCGTATTTAAAATGCGCAGAGAGATGTATATTTGGGTGGGGTGTGGCCAAACTGAAATCTAACTTGCAGTGTAAGAATAAGCTGTCCAGGATTTGTGGGCTACATGCAGAAGCAGCCAGTATTTATCCTGCATGCAAAAATAATACATGTATTTGCACCTGCATTGCAGCGTGGTTTGTCTAGGTGCACAGGTAAGACCCCATAACTCTGCGACCCATTGTAACAATTCCCCCCCCATACCTGGATCGGGAAAATGGGAATATTCAACAAGTTTCGAAATCCCGACTCTCTGATCTGCTTCGCAAATCAGGGATTTTTAACATGAAGATTTTCCCAGAATCCCAGACGGAACACCGTTCATTGAGGGTAGCCGACCGGGGAATAGGGGAGATGGCAGGCAGGCGTATGGGGGTCTTCACTTGCTCTTTCTTAATTTATTCCCAACTTCAAATCAGGCCCAGAGACAATTCTTCCTATAGTAAGAAGATAACTATTTATTGTAATATTCTATTTAATGGTAATATGTCACCTTAGGGGGTAAAGTGGACTACGAGCGTCTGCCGCCTGGTAACTTGCGATGTACAGACTCTGTAACAGTCAGATTGGAGAGGCTGCGGAACTTGTAGAGCCAATCACAGGAGGGATTTCTATAAATCGTTTATTAGGAAGTGTGTATTATCATGAATAATGCACTCCCTAATGTAAATATCTTATATAAGATGTGCATTATATTTCTGTATCACATACGATGTATATTATTATACTAGATACACATATACTGTAAATGCAGGAGGGCAACTGAGGTCTCCCATGTCCGAAAATCCCACGGAGCATGACTTGGATTGCGGCACCTTTGCTTTCTGATGGTTCAATGGGCTTTAATGTTTGTACGCAATTCCGATATTTTCCAACAGAGCGATTATCAGGATGTGCCGCAATCGCACTGCACACTAAGGTGCCTAACCTAGAATAACGCAATTGTGTAGACATTAGCATACAGACATGAATTAAACCCAATGTACACAAACTTGTATAACAACGCACAGAATGGACAAAAATATTGTATAAAATGCCCTTCAGGCTACGTGTGTAAGGTATATATGAAACATAAATGCATTTGTGTATAGATTTGGGTCCTATCCGCAGATTTCTCATTATGGGATGCAAATATTCCAATACAGAAAACCCCCAGATCCTTCTGATATGGAAGAGTCAGCCTGTATTTGCAGGTGAGAAAACATTGCGTTCCCTGTAATGCAGTCAGTGTAGAGTCACATAGTATCCCCGGAGTACAGTGCGTCACGTGTTTAATTGTGTAATCCATGTGCAATGAAACTTCTTTTTTTTTTTTTTTGGTGCGGTTAAATAAACGCTGCGTAACATTTACAAAGGAATAAAAGGTCAGTGCGGAGCTGCCTCTATGCAATGGGTTTTGCAAACTGAGTTTATTATTTGTTAACAAAATGTTCTCTTCTTCCTTTTTTTTTTTTTATTTATGAACTTGCTACATATAGAACAAATAAATAACTGCGATAATATACTGTACATCAGTATTGTCCCCTCGGTGTGTCACATTCTGCCCGTGGTAATACGGAGTTATATAATTTATAAAAAATATTCAGTTATATATGTGCCTATATATATTTACAGGAAGATGAAATATTTACAGGACTCGGAGTTGCCGGTACTCGCAGCTTCCGGTATGTGCAGATTTGGCAACCCTTTGCCGAAAAGGTACATTAATTCCTAGTCCAGGAGTAAAGCAGACACCTGCTGTTCCTATGTGTATTGGACTACATCCCCAGTTTAGGACCGATGGGTGCTGATGATGCGGAGGTATGAGTGTGTCCTTGGTTGGCCAACAGCCTAGGAGCAGTCATCCTCAGAATACACTGAGACACCAGTTCCGTCAGCGGTTTGTACGCAAGGCGCTGACTCCTCGAAAGACAAGCGTGCCCAAATTGCATCCAAAACTAACAGTGGTAATCCTTCCTTTAATCACAGTGACTCGTCCAACTCAAAACGTCCCATCGAGGACCAAGTGTTTGGATGGCAATGAGAAGTGTAATGGGTAGCAAAGAATAAACGTTCGGCGTTCCCCGGGAACAGCGTAGTAATCACAGTGACCTGCCGAGGGAAAAGCCTAGGAGCATTTAGGAGTAATGTGGAACGCAATGTTTTGGTAATTGGGAGGACAAACGAGAAGAGTCCTATTAGGTTTAGGTCTGCAAACCCCACCATCAGCTGCCATTGTGCATTTAGATGCTGTCAGCGTCCTGGCGTCCGTCGCCTTACAGAGATTGGCGTATAAATCGGAGAAGATCAGCGAGTGGACACAGCGAGGGCTGGTCTGCTACAGGTTACAGGTGCAGGGATACGGGATTAACCTGAGAAATCCATTTTGGATTACTAGTGAACACTGAGATATACTGCAATAAATTATAACTAATATACCGCGCTCTCACTATATATAACCTAACGCTGGAACCTAATGCTGCCGTCAGTCCATTATATTACCCAGCACTACAGTGAATAACACTTCCCATGATGAAGTTTATAAGGATATTTAAATTCTCCGAATTCTGTCCCCTTTATAAAAGAAAATGATTTAATCTCCTGGGAAATCAAATATTCCTATAATCTACAACAATGAATACTGTGGGGTTATATTATCAGCAATATAATACACAAGTATCCCATGCACGGTGATAATCCGCCCTGTTCTTATTCTAAAGTACTTTTACATTTCCATTATTAAGGACATATATAGGTGTTGGCTTTATATATAATAGTGATATCAGCTGTATATAAAGGAGGTTATACCATCACTATGGTCCGCATGCCACAGATCCAGACTGGTGGTCTCTACGTCAGACCTTGGTGCCCCATCCTTAGGCTGGCAGAATAATAGTGGTGGAGGCAGGAGACGTGACCGCGCCATAACAACTAGTATAACGGTCTACTTTCATTGGTTCCGTAGAATGGGAGAGATGTTGGTGAATGTGCCCATTGGGCATTAGGGAGTTATTATTATTATTATTATTGTTATTAAAAAAAAAAAACCTAGGTGGACACCCTCTTTTATTCAATAAATATATATAAAAATATATTTTCTTTAAAATAGAATGACGGCATGAATAAAAGTGGACATAATGTAAAACGCGTCAGGTATTTGTTGCAAAATAAAAATGATATTTGGACGGTGATTTGCTTTCCGGAGTAAATGGATCAGGGCTAGGTAATGAATAGAACAGACACGCCCTACGTATCGGGAGAGCCGGGTTCCGAGTCTGGTTTAGTGTTTTTCTTGTAAACATTTCTACCTTTAAATCGCCAAATAAAATAAAATAGATTTTTGTTCGTAACTCCACCTTATACATTATTCTCCACTTTTATACATGCCATTAAAATTCAAGTGCCTTGTAGAGTCTGCTATTCACATCGTATGACCTAACCTGCACGTCATAATGAGTAATCTCAGTCCGTCCACTCCACGCCCTTCCTACAACTATCTGCATGTCACCGCGGCGCTGTCCCCACAGTACGTGTTACAGAATACCGTATGCATTTCTACTGGCGTGTGACAACAGTGAAGGATTGCCCTTGAAAGTAACACATGTGACGTGCCGCAAAGAGCTGACAGTTAACAAGAGACAGACCTCGACTATAAGCAGTAAACATTACAATTGTTGGAAGAACCACGTGAGCAGCGCCCACTGTTATTGTACGTATTGGATTTTTTTTCACCTTGCTCCTCGTGTCTGGCTGCACTAACGCGTTTCGCAAACAGAAAATTGACTTTCCAGTGGGAGTGACGGGGCTGCTGCATTTCGCATTCAGTCTCTGGTGCAATAGTATCGTAAATGACTTAAGTCACAGGCTAGTGGCGTTAGAATCACAGTGGATAGATCGATCATCCTGCAATGACTACTATCATTAATACAAGTCCGTTCAGGTCCCGAGAGCTCTGGAGTTGACTGAAAGCCACCTTAGATGACGCATCCCAATAACAGTTAGTCACAAGTCCTGAAGATGTCCTGGCCTGGTGGTGCATGTCCCAAGCTCTCTTTCTTACAAGGAAACCGCTGTTTGCAGGATGCACAATACACATCTTAAGGCACTAAGGGGCTGAGCCGTTTCTGTTTAGCCTGGAACCTTGTCTTCCTCTACTGCTAGGAGTTCTTAATTACAAAATGTAACAATGGTGAAGAGTGATGACCGAAATGCTATTGTATCTGCTAGTCAGGTGTGACAGACCAGAAATAGTTTATAGTATTGTAAGGTTTGACTATCATGTATCATTTTATATACATAGATGCAGTGTCCAATGCAGACAGCGCTTGCATATCTAAATATATAAAACGCGTGGAGTCCATGACTTTATACAGTACGTAAAGGGCACCGATCACCTGCACGCAGTGGAGACAGGCGTTTTGTGGACTACCATGCTACCTGTTAGACGGCCCAACATGAACGGCTACACTGGAACACGGCCAGGCATCCTATGTGGTTATGTCATGTTTGTGACACGGACAAGTCATGGGCGGCTGGCCAAGTGCTTCTGAAGCCTTGTGCAGCCCTCTAAGACCCCCATTACATTGCCGCGGGCACCAGACACACCTAATGGCTCCACTGTGCGTAGGTAATGGGCGCTTAGAAACTCCGTAATAATTCCATGTTGCAGATTCTGATACAAACAGCAAAGTAAAAAATAAAGACCAACTAAGAATACTGGCTTGTTCATGCAATGTCATAGGCATCCTGTGGCTCTAACGTCTTATCCAATCTATGTACAGTCCATTTGATTACATTATGTACAAAACAGACAGTGCTTCTTCCAGGGCGCCATCAGCTTGTCCCTGTGGCGCTGCTCCCGGTCAGACATGCGTTTCAATGAATGAATGTGTGTGCGTGAGCTGGGGGGCCGGTGCCGCGAGTTCTGAGGCACCGTTCTGAGGTTTCAGGGTTCCGCTATACTCACAAATATCCATGAAGAACTCAATGTTTTTTTGCTTCCAGTCTTTGAATTTTTTGGACGTCAAAGCTGGGTCGTTTAGAAGACAGTTTATGATTGACAGGTCCCCTTCTTTTGCCTGTATTGGAAAGCAAATTATACATTTACAAATGTGTATGCGTGTAGAACAGGGAGACAGCCATTTTGTGGGATGGAGCAATGCTTAGCCTACTAATAAATCGATAGGCTGTCACATGACATATGCCACAAAATGGCGGCTTTCACAGATGGGGTCACTGGCTGGTTCTATCCTAAGGGGCCTATTTATCAATGAGTGATAAAGCTTGTTGTGAATGATAAAACTTGTTGAATATGATAAATGGTGCTCCAGCCAATCAGCGCCCAACTGTCATGTGTTTGAAAAATGTCAATTGACAGCTGATTGGCTGGGGCACCATTTATCATATGCAACGCATTTTATCATTCACACTGGGAGCCCCTTAGTACTCAGTCTGTAACATTGACAGTTAGGAGCTAACTGGCTGGTACTTTATCCCCGTGTAATTTATCACTCTACAAGGCTTGATAAATCTGAGCCTCAATCATTACTTTAGTGGGTTCCATACACTGGCGAATCAATGCCCCAACACAGATGTTTGGTCAACAATATAATAGCTCCCTTCTGTGTAATATTGGGGGTCATTCCGAGTTGATCGCTAGCTGCATTCGTTCGCTGTGCAGCGATGAGGATAAAAAACGGCACTTCTGCGCATGCGGCGCAATCCGCACGCGCGACGTACTATTACAACGACCGATGTAGTTTCACACAGGGTCTAGCGAAGCTTTTCAGTCGCACTGCTGGCCGCAGAGTGTTCGAAAAAACGCAGGCGTGCCAGGAAAAACGCAGGCGTGGCTGGGTGAACGCAGGGTGGGTGTGTGACGTCAAAACAGGAACTGAACAGTCTGAAGTCATCGCAAGCGCTGAGTAGGTATTGAGCTACTCTAAAACTGCACAAAAAAACTTTGCCGCCGCTCTGCGATACTTTCGTTCGCACTTCTGCTAAGCTAAAATACACTCCCAGTGGGAGGCGGCATAGCGTTTGCACGGCTGCTAAAACCTGCTAGCGAGCGAACAACTCAGAATGCCCCCATAGTGACAATGTAGCACTTACTTTTAAAGTGCTTTTCAAGACCCGAATACGATGAAGCTTTTCGTTGATAACGGGGTCGTTACACCGTTTTATGAATGACCTCCGGAACTCCTGCTTGGTTGAAGGTCGCTGCTCCCCGAATGCTGATAGGCTGGCGTGTTCCAGGGTTCTGTAGAGCTCCTGCAGTCCGTCTGTGCTTGAGCCGTTGTCTTTCTTGCTGTCTGGAGCAGAAGTGGGACATTTCTTAGCACCGATCCATACTAAACACATTTTACAAGAGACGTCGCTAATCCTATATTATTGCAGCCTTTTCATATTTTGAATAGTTTCATTTATCCAAATTTGTCCACATTCTTGCAGACGAATGTCTCGTAAACAGGAGCCGTAGCCCTAAAGATCATTTCCGCTATAGGACGCACTGTGTAGACCTGGTACCTAAATCTGGCAATCTATAATATTCCAGCACTGCAACATTTTCTCCCGCAGAAGATGGGATCATATGAATAGTCTATGGCATGAGGGGGCATGCAGGTACTTGTAGTTCCCCAGCAGGTTTACACAAAAGACATTTAATGGTCAGTACCTTCTTTGATGGAATTGCCGGCCTTCTGCTTCAGGAACTCCACTTCCGACTTCTCCTCCAATAGCCCGGCGTTCTTGCTGCGGGATTTCCCTCTAGCGTCCCTGTTCCTTGGCAAGCTCTGACTGCGCTGCTTCTCCATCCTGGCATGGGTGGCATGCCCCCTGGGGCACTCTGCCAGAGGGAAGGGGCCATCTCTTTCGTGGTTGTGGCGCCTCTGGACCGGCAGCGTGGCTTGTTTCCTCCTCTCAGGGGACATTCCGGTTCGCCCGGCTACGTACTCCGCATCCGGGGGGACCGTCTGGAGGAAGTGAAGCCCAGAACTGGTCAGAGGAGTCTCTATTAGATCTTGCCAGGAGCGCCTCTCTCTGTAGGTGGGCCGGCACCCGGAGGAGTGGGTACTGCCGAGGCCATCCGGCCTGGATTCTTCCGCAGAGGAATGGGAGTAGGTGGATTCGCTTGAAAAGTGGCGGCCGTGCTTCTGTTCGGGAAACGGACTTGAAGAATTGACCTGGAAAGATGATGAGATCACAATGAGGCAGATATATATATATATATATATATATATTGATTATTCCCTCGATGCAGAAGTATAACAGAGTAGTGTGATCCTTGTTTGTAGATTTACTAATGATAATTTTATTTTGACCACGGTTCCTGTGCAGACGTTAATGGCAGTTTGTGTAAGCCGGGATGACAGTCTGAAAGTTCATTATGTCACCTCAGGCAGCAGACTGGCCGGGTACAAGCCCCTGCCCCAAGGAGCTTACCATCTAATTAGGTTTATGGAAATCAAAAACAGGCAGTGAACTGTAATGTCAGCTGCTCGGCATAAAAGAGCACAAACATTTCCTCATTAACTCTAGACGGTGAGGTGGACGGCAGAGCCGTAACTAGACTTTTTGGTGCCCTGTGCCAGAAAGAGAATTGGTGCCCCCTCCCCCATTGTTCCAAAAGGGGCATGGCAAAACTGACCCCAGAGAAATCCCATGCTATGATGCACATATTATCTATATACACTGCTCAAAA
This sequence comes from Pseudophryne corroboree, assembly GCF_028390025.1. Classification (NCBI taxonomy): domain Eukaryota; kingdom Metazoa; phylum Chordata; class Amphibia; order Anura; family Myobatrachidae; genus Pseudophryne; species Pseudophryne corroboree. The sequence continues at coordinate 480,780,647 of NC_086451.1, forward strand.
AAATAAAAAAGGGAACACTAAAATAACACATCCTAGATCTGAATGAATGAAATATTCTTATTAAATAATTGGTTCTTTACATAGTTGAATGTGCTGGCAACAAAATCACACAAAAATGATCAATGGAAATCAAATTTATTAACCCATGGAGGTCTGGATTTGGAGTCACACTCAAAATTAAAGTGGAAAAACACACTACAGGCTGATCCAACTTTGATGTAATGTCCTTAAAACAAGTCAAAATGAGGCTCAGTAGTGTGTGTGGCCTCCACGTGCCTGTATGACCTCCCTACAACGCCTGGGCATGCTCCTGATGAGGTGGTGGTGGATGGTCTCCTGAGGGATCTCCTCCCAGACCTGGACTAAAGCATCCGCCAACTCCTGGACAGTCTTGTGGTGCAACGTGGTGTTGGTGGATGGAGCGAGACATGATGTCCCAGATGTGCTCAATTGGATTCAGGTCTGGGGAATGGGCGGGCCAGTCCATAGTCAATGCCTTCGTCTTGCAGTAACTGCTGACACACTCCAGACACATGAGGTCTAGCATTGTCTTGCATTAGGAGGAACCCAGGGCCAACTGCACCAGCATATGGTCTCACAAGGGGTCTAAGGACCTCATCTCGGTACCTAATGGCAGTCAGGCTACCTCTGGTGAGCACATGGAGGGCTGTGCGGCCCCCCAAAGAAATGCCACCCCACACCATTACTGACCCACTGCCAAACCGGTCATGCTGGAGGATGTTGCAGGCAGCAGAACGTTCTCCTTGGCGTCTCCAGACTCAGTCACGTCTGTCACGTGCTCAGTGAAAACCTGCTTTTATCTGTGAAGAGCACAGGGCACCAGTGGCGAATTTGCCAATCTTGGTGTTCTCTGGCAAATGCCAAACGTCCTGCACGGTGTTGGGCTGTAAGCACAACCCCCACCTGTGGACGTCGGGCCCTCATACCACCCTCATGGAGTCTGTTTCTGATCGTTTGAGTAGACACATGCACATTTGTGGCCTGCTGGAGGTCATTTTGCAGGGCTCTGGCAGTGCTCCTCCTGTTCCTCCTTGCACAAAGGCGGAGGTAGCGGTCCTGCTGCTGGGTTGTTGCCCTCCTACGGCCTCCTCCACGTTTCCTGATGTACTGGCCTGTCTCCTGGTAGCGCCTCCATGCTCTGGACACTACGCTGACAGACACAGCAAACCTTCTTGCCACAGCTCGCATTGATGTGCCATCCTGGATGAGCTGCACTACCTGAGCCACTTGTGTGGGTTGTAGACTCCGTCTTATGCTACCACTAGAGTGAAAGCACCACCAGCTTTCAAAAGTGACCAAAACATCAGCCAGAAAGCATAGGAGCTGAGAAGTGGTCTGTGGTCACCACCTGCAGAACAACTCCTTTATTGGGGGTGTCTTGCTAATTGCCTATAATTTTCACCTGTTGTCTATTCCATTTGCACAACAGCATGTGAAATTGATTGTCAATCAGTGTTGCTTCCTAAGTGGACAGTTTGATTTCACAGAAGTGTGATTGACTTGGAGTTACATTGTGTTGTTTAAGTGTTCCCTTTATTTTTTTGAGCAGTGTATATATCTTATATCTATATCCAATCCACAAACCGGCACTCCCTTGTAAGCCACAGTAACTTGCCAGGGTGCCCCAATCAATAAGCATATATATATTACAGAGGAGGTGATTCTGCCCTGTTTACTATGTGTTGCAATCTGGAATTGTGTGACGTGAAATATGCCTGTTACGTTTCGGTACGTTTTTAGAGGGATCCGGTCTGAAGATCGACAGTGTCTAGGTCGACAATGTTTAGGTCGACCACTATAGGTCGACAGTCACTAGGTCGACATGGATGGAAGGTCGACATGTGCTAGGTCGACAGGTCTAAAGGTCGACATGAGTTTTTCACATTTTTTTTTTCTTTATTTGATTTTTTTCATACTTAACGATCCACGTGGACTACGATCGGAACGGTAAAGTGTGCTGAGCGAAGCGAAGGCACCATGCCCGAAGCATGGCGAGCGAAGCGAGCCATGCGAGGGGACGCGGTGCACTAATTTGGGATCCCGGTCACTCTACGAAGAAAACGACACAAAAAAAAAAAAAAATCCTCATGTCGACCTTTAGACCTGACGACCTAGCACATGTCGACCTAGAAGCCCTGTCGACCTTCCATCCATGTCGACCTAGTGACTGTCGACCTATAGTGGTCGACCTAAACATTGTCGACCTAGACACTGTCGATTTGATGAACCACACCCGTTTTTAGATGCACGTGGAATGTGGCTGATTGTCATACACAGAGAAGCCAATAAGTCTATAGGTTCTTCAGCAATGGTCGGAGGTGGCCTGTATCCATACATCACCTGTATATGAGTTTCTTTGTTTACATTGTTTGTACAGTACATACAGACTTTTTTTTAATCTATTTTCCCTAATTTAATTATTTTCCTCCACCGGATCCCCTCCCAGATGATCTCATGGGCAGAGGCGGATTGGCCATGGGGTTTACAGGGAAGATTCCCGGTGGGCCGACGCACCCATGGGGCCTGTTTTGTTTGAGGACATGTGGTCCTTTTTATAGACATAATGAATAATATGCAAAATAATTTGCATATATGAAAATGACTTTGCCACTTAGCCTGTGATTGCAGATGATCTAGTGTATGCTCTGTCTGCCTGCTTGGCTGACATATAAGATTGAGTGAATAGTGATTGGGATACGGTTGGTGTAATAAGCAAGAAAATATATCTTTCTACAGAATTATATAGTTTCCTAAATTCTGAAGGTGTATCATAATGTGCTCATAATATTTAATTTTATTTCTTTTTAACTTCCCCCTTGATGCTGGACATGCCCACTATCTGGAAAGTCTTGGGGGGAGGGTGTTGCTGCCATGGCCCATGGCTAGACCTTACACCTCTGGTGCTGCCCATGTGGGGCCACTAGCACACATTTTTCCAGGGCCGCTTTTTGTTCCCAATCCGCCCCTGCTCATGGGGATCTGATCTATAGAAACAAGGCGACGATAAATGATTGAAACCGAGCTTAGCATCTGTTCCACCTCAACCCCGTCTAACAAGGAGCCCCGGGTAACACCACGTCTTGCCTTATACATTGTATTATAACGTAAAAAAGCAGGAGGAAGGGATCAGTACATTCTGGGATTATTGCGTCTGAACCAATGTTGGGGGGGAAGGGGGGGGGCAGTTGACCCCCCCTTCTTTGATTTCTGTTGGGTGGGCTAAGACTGGACTTTGCAGGGTGTGCACAGGGGCATGTTCACAGATCAGTCATTGCCGGGACCCATTTTCTGTCACCGGCCCAGTGGCTCTGCATGTGGTAGAATGCCCCTGGGGACTCACCGAGGAATTTCGATGGTAGGTGTCACTCACTGTCGTCGGATGTTCCTGCTTTAAAGTCATAGAACCATCGATGTCATCCTGGTCACTTTCACTCCAGTAATCTGCTAAGAACAGAACGAGTCTCAGATTCTCTGTATGGAATGTGTCAATGTTACTCAACAGCTTCTAGTACAGGAGCAACGGAAAGAGACCTAACATCACCCTAACCCACCGCTCTATGCTTCTCACTCACATTCTACCCCACCTGTGTCACCCCTGTCTGTCTGCCCCTCCCCTATAGAGTGTAAGCTCTCATCCTAACCCACCGCTCTATGCTCCTCACTCACTGTCTCTCCTCTGTGTCACCCCTGTCCGTCTGTCCCTCCCCTATAGAGTGTAAGCTCTCATCCTAACCCACCGCTCTCTGTGCCTCACTCACTGTCTCTCCTCTGTGTCACCCCTGTCTGTCTGTCCCTCCCCTATAGAGTGTAAGCTCTCATCCTAACCCACCGCTCTATGCTCCTCACTCACTGTCTCTCCTCTGTGTCACCCCTGTCTGTCTGTCCCTCCTCTATAGAGTGTAAGTTCTCATCCTAACCCACCGCTCTATGCTCCTCACTCACTGTCTCTCCTCTGTGTCATCCCTGTCCGTCTGTCCCTCCCCTATAGAGTGTAATCTCTCATCCTAACCCACCGCTCTATGCTCCTCGCTCACTGTCTCTCCTCTGTGTCACCCCTGTCTATCTGCTCCTCCCCTATAGAGTGTAAGCTCTCATCCTAACCCACCGCTCTATGCTCCTCACTCACTGTCTCTCCTCTGTGTCACCCCTGTCTGTCTCTCCCATATAGAATGTAAGCTTTCATCCTAACCCACCACTCTATGCTCCTCACTCACTGTCTCTCCTCTGTGTCACCCCTGTCTGTCTGTCTCTCCTCTGTAGAGTGTAAGTTCTCATCCTAACCCACCGCTCTATACTCCTCACTCACTGTCTCTCCTCAGTGTCACCCCTGTCTGTCTGTCCCTCCTCTATAGAGTGTAAGTTCTCATCCTAACCCACCGCTCTATGCTCCTCACTCACTGTCTCTCCTCTGTGTCACCCCTGTCTGTCTGTCCTCCCCTATAGAGTGTAATCTCTCATCCTAACCCACCGCTCTATGCTCCTCACTCACTGTCTCTCCTCTGTGTCACCCCTGTCTGTCTGCCCCTCCCCTATAGAGTGTAATCTCTCATCCTAACCCACCGCTCTATGCTCCTCACTCACTGTCTCTCCTCTGTGTCACCCCTGTCTGTCCCTCCTCTGTAGAGTGTAAGTTCTCATCCTAACCCACCGCTCTATGCTCCTCACTTACTGTCTCTCCTCTGTGTCACCCCTGTCTGTCTGTCCCTCCCCTATAGAGTGTAAGCTCTCATCCTAACCCACCGCTCTATGCTCCTCACTCACTGTCTCTCCTCTGTGTCACCCCTGTCTGTCTGTCCCTCCCCTATAGAGTGTAAGCTCTCATCCTAACCCACCGCTCTATGCTCCTCTCTCACTCTCCTCTGTGTCACCGCTGTCTTTCTGTCCCACCCCTATAGAGTGTAATCTCTCATCCTAACCCACCACTCTATGCTCTTCACTCACTGTCTCTCCTCTGTGTCACCCCTGTCTGTCTGCCCCTCCCCTATAGAGTGTAATCTCTCATCCTAACCCACCGCTCTATGCTCTTCACTCACTGTCTCTCCTCTGTGTCACCCCTGTCTGTCTGTCCCTCCCCTATAGAGTGTAATCTCATCCTAACCCACCGCTCTATGCTCCTCACTCACTGTCTCTCCTCTGTGTCACCCCTGTCTGTCTCTCCCATATAGAATGTAAGCTCTCATCCTAACCTACCACTCTATGCTCCTCACTCACTGTATCTCCTCAGTGTCACCCCTGTCTGTCTGTCCCTCCTCTGTAGAGTGTAAGTTCTCATCCTAACCCACTGCTCTATGCTCCTCACTCACTGTCTCTCCTCTGTGTCACCCCTGTCTGTCTGTCCCTCCCCTATAGAGTGTAAGCTCTCATCCTAACCCACCGCTCTATGCTCCTCACTCACTGTCTCTCCTCTGTGTCACCCCTGTCTGTCTGTCCCTCCCCTATAGAGTGTAAGCTCTCATCCTAACCCACCGCTCTATGCTACTCACTCACTGTCTCTCCTCTGTGTCACCCCTGTCTGTCCCTCCCCTATAGAGTGTAAGCTCTCATCCTAACCCACCGCTCTATGCTCCTCACTCACTGTCTCTCCTCTGTGTCACCCCTGTCTGTCTGTCACTCCCCTATAGAGTGTAAGATCTCATCCTCACCCACCGCTCTATGCGCCTCACTCACTGTCTCTCCTCTGTGTCACCCCTGTCTGTCTGTCACTCCCCTATAGAGTGTAAGATCTCATCCTAACCCACCGCTCTATGCTCCTCGCTCACTTTCTCTCCTCTGTGCGACCCCTGTCTGTCCCTCCCCTATAGAGTGTAATCTCTCATCCTAACCCACCGCTCTATGCTCCTCACTCACTCTCTCTCCTCTGTGTCACCCCTGTCTGTCTGCCCCTCCTCTGTAGAGTGTAAGTTCTCATCCTATCCCACCGCTCTATGCTCCTCACTCACTGTCTCTCCTCTGTGTCACCCCTGTCTGTCTGTCCCTCCCCTATAGAGTGTAATCTCTCATCCTAACCCACCGCTCTATGCTCTTCACTCACTGTCTCTCCTCTGTGTCACCCCTGTCTGTCCCTCCCCATAGAGTGTAAACTTTCATCCTAACCCACCACTCTATGCTCCTCACTCAGTGTCTCTCCTCTGTGTCACCCCTGTCTGTCTGCTCCCCCCCTATAGAGTGTAAGCTCTAACCCTAACCCACCGCTCTGTGCTCCTCACTCACTGTCTCTCCTCTGTGTCACCCCTGTCTGTCTGTCCCTCTCCTATAGAGTGTAATCTCTCATCCTAACCCACCGCTCTATGCTCCTCGCTCACTGTCTCTCCTCTGTGTCACCCCTGTCTGTCTGCCCCTCCCCTATAGAGTGTAAGCTCTAATCCTAACCCACTGCTCTATGCTCCTCACTCACTGTCTCCCCTGTGTGTCACCCCTGTCTGTCTGCCCCTCCCCTGTAGAGTGTAAGCTCTCATCCTAACCCACCGCCCTATGCTCCTCACTCACTGTCTCCCCTGTGTGTCACCCCTGTCTGTCCCTCCTCTGTAGAGTGTAAGTTCTCATCCTAACCCACCGCTCTATGCTCCTCACTCACTGTCTCTCCTCTGTGTCACCCCTGTCTGTCTGTCCCTCCCCTATAGAGTGTAAGCTCTCATCCTAACCCACCGCCCTATGCTCCTCACTCACTGTCTCCCCTGTGTGTCACCCCTGTCTGTCCCTCCTCTGTAGAGTGTAAGTTCTCATCCTAACCCACCGCTCTATGTTCCTCACTCACTGTCCTCTGTGTCACCCCTGTCTGTCCCTCCTCTGTAGAGTGTAAGTTCTCATCCTAACCCACCGCTCTATGCTCCTCACTCTCTCTCTCTCCTCTGTGTCACCCCTGTCTGTCTGTCCCTCCCCTATAGAGTGTAAGCTCTCATCCTAACTCACCACTCTATGCTCCTCACTCACTGTCTCTCCTCTGTGTCACCCCTGTCTGTCTGCCCCTCCTCTGTAGAGTGTAAGCTCTCATCCTAACCCACCACTCTATGCTCCTCACTCACTGTCTCTCCTCTGTGTCACCCCTGCCTGCCCCTCCCCTATAGAGTGTAAACTCTCATCCTAACCCACCGCTCTATGCTCCTCACTCACTGTCTCTCCTCTGTGTCACCCCTGTCTGTCTGTCCCTCCCCTATAGAGTGTAAGCTCTCATCCTAACCCACCGCTCTATGCTCCTCACTCACTGTCTCTCCTCTGTGTCACCCCTGTCTGTCTGTCCCTCCCCTATAGAGTGTAAGCTCTCATCCTAACCCACCACTCTATGCTCCTCACTCACTGTCTCTCCTCTGTGTCACCCCTGTCTGTCCCTCCCCTATAGAGTGTAAGCTCTCATCCTAACCCACCGCTCTATGCTCCTCACTCACTGTCTCTCCTCTGTGTCACCCCTGTCTGTCCCTCCCCTATAGAGTGTAAGCTCTCATCCTCACCCACCGCTCTATGCGCCTCACTCACTGTCTCTCCTCTGTGTCACCCCTGTCTGTCTGTCACTCCCCTATAGAGTGTAAGATCTCATCCTAACCCACCGCTCTATGCTCCTCGCTCACTTTCTCTCCTCTGTGCGACCCCTGTCTGTCTGTCCCTCCCCTATAGAGTGTAATCTCTCATCCTAACCCACCGCTCTATGCTCCTCACTCACTCTCTCTCCTCTGTGTCACCCCTGTCTGTCTGCCCCTCCTCTGTAGAGTGTAAGTTCTCATCCTATCCCACCGCTCTATGCTCCTCACTCACTGTCTCTCCTCTGTGTCACCCCTGTCTGTCTGTCCCTCCCCTATAGAGTGTAATCTCTCATCCTAACCCACCGCTCTATGCTCCTCACTCACTGTCTCTCCTCTGTGTCACCCCTGTCTGTCCCTCCCCATAGAGTGTAAACTTTCATCCTAACCCACCACTCTATGCTCCTCACTCAGTGTCTCTCCTCTGTGTCACCCCTGTCTGTCTGCTCCCCCCTATAGAGTGTAAGCTCTAACCCTAACCCACCGCTCTGTGCTCCTCACTCACTGTCTCTCCTCTGTGTCACCCCTGTCTGTCTGTCCCTCTCCTATAGAGTGTAATCTCTCATCCTAACCCACCGCTCTATGCTCCTCACTCACTGTCTCTCCTCTGTGTCACCCCTGTCTGTCTGCCCCTCCCCTATAGAGTGTAAACTCTAATCCTAACCCACTGCTCTATGCTCCTCACTCACTGTCTCCCCTGTGTGTCACCCCTGTCTGTCTGCCCCTCCCCTGTAGAGTGTAAGCTCTCATCCTAACCCACCGCTCTATGCTCCTCACTCACTGTCTCCCCTGTGTGTCACCCCTGTCTGTCTGCCCCTCCCCTGTAGAGTGTAAACTCTCATCCTAACCCACCACTCTAGGCTCTTCACTCACTGTCTCTCCTCTGTGTCACCCCTGTCTGTCTGCCCCTCCCCTATAGAGTGTAATCTCTCATCCTAACCCACCGCTCTATGCTCTTCACTCACTGTCTCTCCTCTGTGTCACCCCTGTCTGTCTGTCTGTCCCTCCCCTATAGAGTGTAATCTCATCCTAACCCACCGCTCTATGCTCCTCACTCACTGTCTCTCCTCTGTGTCACCCCTGTCTGTCTCTCCCATATAGAATGTAAGCTCTCATCCTAACCTACCACTCTATGCTCCTCACTCACTGTATCTCCTCAGTGTCACCCCTGTCTGTCTGTCCCTCCTCTGTAGAGTGTAAGTTCTCATCCTAACCCACTGCTCTATGCTCCTCACTCACTGTCTCTCCTCTGTGTCACCCCTGTCTGTCTGTCCCTCCCCTATAGAGTGTAAGCTCTCATCCTAACCCACCGCTCTATGCTCCTCACTCACTGTCTCTCCTCTGTGTCACCCCTGTCTGTCTGTCCCTCCCCTATAGAGTGTAAGCTCTCATCCTAACCCACCGCTCTATGCTCCTCACTCACTGTCTCTCCTCTGTGTCACCCCTGTCTGTCCCTCCCCTATAGAGTGTAAGCTCTCATCCTAACCCACCGCTCTATGCTCCTCACTCACTGTCTCTCCTCTGTGTCACCCCTGTCTGTCTGTCACTCCCCTATAGAGTGTAAGATCTCATCCTCACCCACCGCTCTATGCGCCTCACTCACTGTCTCTCCTCTGTGTCACCCCTGTCTGTCTGTCACTCCCCTATAGAGTGTAAGATCTCATCCTAACCCACCGCTCTATGCTCCTCGCTCACTTTCTCTCCTCTGTGCGACCCCTGTCTGTCTGTCCCTCCCCTATAGAGTGTAATCTCTCATCCTAACCCACCGCTCTATGCTCCTCACTCACTCTCTCTCCTCTGTGTCACCCCTGTCTGTCTGCCCCTCCTCTGTAGAGTGTAAGTTCTCATCCTATCCCACCGCTCTATGCTCCTCACTCACTGTCTCTCCTCTGTGTCACCCCTGTCTGTCTGTCCCTCCCCTATAGAGTGTAATCTCTCATCCTAACCCACCGCTCTATGCTCCTCACTCACTGTCTCTCCTCTGTGTCACCCCTGTCTGTCCCTCCCCATAGAGTGTAAACTTTCATCCTAACCCACCACTCTATGCTCCTCACTCAGTGTCTCTCCTCTGTGTCACCCCTGTCTGTCTGCTCCCCCCTATAGAGTGTAAGCTCTAACCCTAACCCACCGCTCTGTGCTCCTCACTCACTGTCTCTCCTCTGTGTCACCCCTGTCTGTCTGTCCCTCTCCTATAGAGTGTAATCTCTCATCCTAACCCACCGCTCTATGCTCCTCGCTCACTGTCTCTCCTCTGTGTCACCCCTGTCTGTCTGCCCCTCCCCTATAGAGTGTAAGCTCTCATCCTAACCCACTGCTCTATGCTCCTCACTCACTGTCTCCCCTGTGTGTCACCCCTGTCTGTCTGCCCCTCCCCTGTAGAGTGTAAGCTCTCATCCTAACCCACCGCTCTATGCTCCTCACTCACTGTCTCCCCTGTGTGTCACCCCTGTCTGTCTGCCCCTCCCCTGTAGAGTGTAAGCTCTCATCCTAACCCACCGCTCTATGCTCCTCACTCACTGTCTCTCCTCTGTGTCACCCCTGTCTGTCTGTCCCTCTCCTATAGAGTGTAAGCTCTCATCCTAACCCACCGCTCTATGCTCCTCACTCACTGTCTCCCCTGTGTGTCACCCCTGTCTGTCTGCCCCTCCCCTGTAGAGTGTAAGCTCTTATCCTAACCCACACTCTATGCTCCTCACTCACTGTCTCTCCTCAGTGTCACCCCTGTCTGTCTGCTCCCCCCTATAGAGTGTAAGCTCTCACCCTAACCCACCGCTCTATGCTCCTCACTCACTGTCTCTCCTCTGTGTCACCCCTGTCTGTCTGTCCCTCCCCTATAGAGTGTAAGCTCTCATCCTAACCCACCGCTCTATGCTCCTTACTCACTGTCTCTCCTCTGTGTCACCCCTGTCTGTCCCTCCCCTATAGAGTGTAAGCTCTCATCCTAACCCACCGCTCTATGCTCCTCACTCACTGTCTCTCCTCTGTGTCACCCCTGTCTGTCTGTCACTCCCCTATAGAGTGTAAGCTCTCATCCTAACCCACCGCTCTATGCTCCTCACTCACTGTCTCTCCTCTGTGTCACTCTGTCTGTCTACCCTCCCTTTAAAATGTAAGCTCTTACGAGCAGGGCCCTCTGCCCTGTCTAAAAGCTCTTCAGAGAAAGCAGCAACAGTGACATCTATAGGCTGTTAGAAGCTACTACAGTCCGTCAAAAGCACTTTCTAGGTTTGCTCATCGGTTTAGCATTCAGTGAGAGAATAAGTGAAAATTGATTGTTCTCTGAACACTGAGGAAGGTCTTACAGTAAATGCCTATACTGTGTGTCAGAAATGTACAGTAACACTGCGGTAAATATAGTATAACAGATACAGCCACTGTTATTTACAGTTTACACTATGGAGTAAAATAGTAGCGGAATATTTTATTTATAAGCACAGAACACCCCTGGGTTTCATCTCCAAATGCAGAAATGACTATAAACCTTACCTTCATTAGGTCTGATGTCCTTCTCATCTGGCGTATACCCAATGGCAGCGAGCCCCAGCCGGTTCATCCATCTATGAAGAAGGCAGCGGAATAAACACAAAAGCCACAGACCGTGAGCTAATTAGATTAAACCTTGCCTGAAAAAGAGGCAACAACTACAGAAACAGTCACCCAATAAACAGCAACGTCTATACACAGAGAGTCGTTTATACGCATCATGATCAGCTCCCAACGACAGCGCCGCATACCTGACTGTGTTACTGACTGTGGTTTGTAAAAAGCAAATCTGATATTGTGATTCATTTTTCCATAACTAGGTCACATCCACAGCAAATTAATTTACTTGGTCTTCACCAAATCTTTCTTATAGCAAGAGTAGTACTGTATTTCCACACAATGCATTGTCACTAAGGTGGTCATTCCAAGTTGATCGCTAGCTGCATTCATTCGCTCTGCAGCGAAGAGGCAAAAAAAGGCACTTCTGTGCATACGTATGCGGCGCAATGCGCACGCGCGTCGTACCATTGCAACGAACAATGTATTTTCACACAAGGTCTAGCGAAGCTTTTCAGTCGCACTGCTGGCCGCAGAGTGATTGACAGGAAGGGGGCGTTTCTGGGTGTCAACTGACCGTTTTCAGGGAGTGTTCGAAAAAACGCAGGCGTGCCAGGAAAAACGCAGGCATGCCAGGAAAAACGCAGGCGTGGCTGGGTGAACGCAGGGCGTGTTTGTGACGTCAAAACAGGAACTGAACAGTCTGAAGTGATCGCAAGCGCTGAGTAGGTATTGAGCTACTCTGAAACTGCACAAAAAAACTTTGCCGCCGCTCTGCGATCCTTTCGTTCGCACCTCTGCTAAGCTAAAATACACTCCAGTGGGAGGCGGCATAGCGTTTGCACGGCTGCTAAAAACTGCTAGCGAGCGATCAACTCGGAATAACCACCTAAATTATGTGTAAATATACAATATAACTCGTGCAAGGAATCTCTTTTACAGTTATGCTCATTAGTCATTTCATGCATCGTCTGTGTGATAATATGTAGCGTGGACTCGCACATCACATTGCACCGGTTACAGTGTCACAATAGAGAATTGGAGAAAACCTCTGTAATAGGATCAGCTATACTGTACGCTGCATTCTGAGACTTCGCCAGTAGATGTCAGCGTTCCACCATCTGGCTGCAGTACCCCTCTCTCTAACAGACAGATGACAGCCAGCCAGCAGTAAAAATAGATTTCTCTTCTAAATTTAGCTTCTCTTGTGATTACAGCTGAAACATAAAACACGGCTTATATTTTATTTGCTGCGAGAGTGCGGCTGAGCTGGGAAGGGGGACTAGTAACTCACCCAAGGAGCTGATGTCAGCTGGTCCTCAGGGGACTATATATACTGTATACACTAACAACAACTGCCAGTGAGGAATCTGATAATTGTGTAACTTGCACTGCACAGATAAGAGCAGATCACTGATCGCTTTCTGGGGTTTAATGCAAAGTCTGCACCTAAACGTAATGGTTGTAAATGAGCACTTATTTGATGCTCAGCTTCCCTGTTTTGGGGGGTAGGTACTGGGGATGTTCCATCGCCCTGTCTGGTTGCATAGCAGTGGCGCACCCAGGGGGGGTTTCCGAGTACCCAGAAACCCCCCTCCACTAAAAAAAAAAACATTTTTTTTTTTAAAGCTGCATGAGTATTATTAATGACTGTCTAGCGTCCTCTGCAGCCTGCTGTCTTCCTGGTGGCACTTGCAAGTGCAATAAAAGTTTACTTTATTTTAATTATAGTACATATATATCCATGTGCCTACATATATATACATGTATATACATACATACATACATATAAACACACACACACACACACACACACACACACACACACACACACACACACACACACACACATATGATATATATATATACACATGTGTATATATATGTGTACTGTATGTGTGTGTGTAGTATATATATATATATATATATATATGTATGCATGTTTAATATGCTATGTATATGTGTATATGGGTTCACTACGATCTCCCGGCGGCCGGCCTCCCGGCGACCAGCATACCGGCGCCGGGAGGCCGGCCGCCGGCTTACCAACAGTGTGGCGAGCGCAAATGAGCCCCTTGCGGGCTCGCTGCGCTCACCACGATACGCGCGCCACACTATTCTATTCTCCCTCCAGGGGGGTCGTGGACCCCCACGAGGTAGAATAAGTGTCGGTATGCCGGCGGTCAGGCTCCCGGCGCCGGTATGGTGGTCGCCGGGAGCCCGACCGCCGGCATACTGAAGACCACCCGTGTATATGTATGTGTGTGTGTATGTGTATATATATATATATGTGTGTGTAGATATATGTGTATATATATATATATATATATATATATGTGTAGATAGATAGATATATATATACACACACACAGACACACTAGTTTTACGGACCCAGCATATACTGGGTCACCTCAGTCCCCACCCCCGTGATTGGCTCCGCCCAGTTCTGGAAACCCCCCCATGCAAATCCTGCGTTTGCCACTGCATAGTGTTGGAATCAGACAGTGTTGGAATCAGATAGTGTTGGAATCAGATAGTGTTGGAATCTTGCACACAGCACTGGAATTATTTTGGGTACGTACACACTAGGCAATATCACGTACGATCTGATATCAGCCGGTTCAGATCGATATTGTCTAGTCTGTACAGACGATATATCGCAAGATGTGCACTCCCGCAGGTCGTCTGCAACGTCGCCTGTTGGACCTGCATGCAGGTCTGACGGGCCATATTGCAGATGAGGGCCATGCTGCTGAATGCCCCCCCCCCCCCCCGCAGGCATTCGTCGCTCCCAACATCGCAAGTGTGTATGCACTTGCTGACGGGTCCCGTCACAAGCGTTGTCGCATCGCGCAGACATCGTTGTAATGTGTACACAGCTAGGCGATACAGTGTACCATGTGCACTACTTCCATGATATTGTCTAGTGTGTATGCGCCATGTTGCCGACGATGAGCGCTCCTGTGCATCATCAGCGACATCTCCCATCGGATGTGTATGCATGTCCAACGCGCAAAATAGCCATAAAGGGCCATGCTTAAACCACTCCGCGGGCCGCTGGCGGCATTGGCAAGTGTCGGGTTCCGTCGCTAACAACATCGCCAGGTACACACATAGTCCAGTATGTACCAGGCAAAAGGGTGGAGAACCTGGAGGGTGGACCCCAACACATCTTCCTCTGCCCACTTCCCCCCACTTGGGAGAATTAAAGGAGCCACCCACTCCGTTGCTGAGGCCCTTCTACCGCCTCTTACATGCATATAGCAATTAGATGGTTACATTAAGGGGCAAAAGTACCAACCAATCAGCTTCTGAAATTCCTCTAGCACAGCCTGTAACGTGAGAGTTACAGTGCATCCGGAAAGTATTCACAGCGCTTCACTTTCTCCACATTTTGTTATGTTACAGCCTTATTCCAAACTGGAATAAATATATTTTTTTCATCAAAATTCTACACACCTATCTTTGGTCAGTTTCGCCCATTTCTCTTTGCAGCACCTCTCAAGCTCCATTGGGTTGGATGGGAAGCGTCGGTGCACAGCCATTTTCAGATCTCTCCAGAGATGTTCAGTCGGATTCAAGTCTGGGATCTGGCTGGACCAGTCAAGGACATTCACAGAGTTGTCCTGAAGCCACTCCTTTGATATCTTGGCTGTGTGCTTAGGGTCGTTGTCCTGCTGAAAGATGAACCGTCTCCCCAGTCTGAGGTCAAAAGCGCTCTGGAGCAGGTTTTCATCCAGGATGTCTCTGTACATTGCTGCATTCATCTTTCCCTCTATCCTGACTAGTCTCCCAGTTCCTGCCGCTGAAAAACATCCCCACAGCATGATGCTGCCAACACCATGCTTCACTAGGGATGGTATTGGCCTGGTGATGAGCGGTGCCTGGTTCCCTCCAAACATGACGCCTGACATTCACGCCAAAGAGTTCAATCTTTGTCTCATAAGACCAGAGAATTTTGTTTCTCATGGTCTGAGAGTCCTTCAGGTGCACTTTGGCAAACTCCAGGCGGGCTGCCATGTGCTTTTTACTAAGGAGCGGCTTCCGTCTGGCCACTCTACTATACAGGCCTGATTGGTGGATTGCTGCAGAGATGGTTGTCCTTCTGGAAGGTTCTCCTTTCTCCACAGAGGAATGCTGTAGCTCTGACAGAGTGATCAATGGGTTCTTGGTCACCTCCCTGACTAAGGCCCTTCTCCCCGTATCGCTCAGTTTAGACTGCCGGCCAGCTCTAGGAAGAGTCCTGGTGGTTCTGAACTTCTTCCATTTACAGATGATGGAGGCCACTGTGCTCATTGGGACCTTCTGCTTCGAGACAATCCTGTCTCGTAGGTCTACAGACAATTCCTTTGACTTCATGCTTGGTTTGTGCTCAGACATGCACTGTCAATTGTGGGACCTTATATAGATAGGTGTGCGCCTTTCCAAATCATGTCCAATTAACCACAGGTAGACTCCAATTAAGCTGTAGGCACATCTCAAGGATGATCAGTGGAAACAGAGTGCACCTGAGCTCAATTTTGAGCTTCATTGCAAAGGCTGTGAATACTTATGTACATGTGATTTCTTAGTTTTTTATTTTTAATAAATTTGCAAAAATCACAAAAAAACAACAACATTATGGGGTATTGTGTGTAGAAATTTTAGTGGAAATGTGAATTTATTCCATTCTGGAATAAGACTGTAACATAACAAAATGTGGAAAAAGTGAAGCGCTGTGAATACTTCCCGGGTGCACTGTAGAAGCTATCTGATTGGTACTTTATCTTTCTCCACTTTATAATCTATCCAATATTTGATAAACCTCCCCCTAAGTGTGGACAGAACAGTGAGCGGTTGGCTGAGCGATTCAGCATAGTCAGATCATTAGTCACTCTCACAGATGCAAACTGCTGTGCCTGTTACCCAGGGCAACCAAGCTACAGGTCTGTTACCAGAACAAACATTTACTATGGTGTCTGTTACCAAGAGCAACCAAAATACTACCTGGTCTATTCATGAAGCAGTGAGAAGAGTGGAGAAGTGAGCCAGTGGAGAAGTTGCCCACGGCAACCAATCAGCTTTTAAGTAACATTTCTCAAATACATTTTATAAAATTATACGGAGCAGCTGATTGGTTGCATTGGGCAACTTCTCCACTGGCTCACTGCTTCATGTATAGAACAGACCTGTTACCCAGATCGACCAAACTACAGAGTGTGCAACACAGCAACTAAACTACAGTATGGGGGTCATTCTGACCTGTTCGCTCGCTGCGTTTTAATGCAGCAGAGTGAACGGGTCCCTGCTGCGCATGCGCCGTAGTGCGCTGGCGCGCGCCAGACGGCCGATGGCCGTAGCAGGGATACGATCGCCTCTGCCTGATTGACAGGCAGAGGCGATCGCTGGGCGGGAGGGGGCGGAACGGCGGCGTTTGTCCGCCGTTTCGTGGGTTTGGTCCGGCCAACGCAGGCGTGGCCGGACGAACGGGGGGCGGGCCGCAGCGGCTGCGTGACGTCACACGCAACCGCTGCGGAACAGGGAGCGATGAGTAGCTCCCGGCCAGAACACTAAAGCTGCGCTGGCCGGGAGCTACTCTTGAAGTGCAAAGGCATCGCTGCTGTGCGAAGCCTTTGCACTTCTGCGGGGGGGGGGGCGTCCCCCCGCATGTCAGGAAAGATGATCGTAGCTGTGCTAAATTTAGCACAGTTACGATCAACTCGGAATGACCCCCTATATGTTGTCCAGAGCAACCAAATTACAGTGCCTGTTGCCCAGAGCAAATGAACTGCAGTGTCTGTTGCCCACAGCAACCAAACTTTCTGCATACAGCATATGCGCAGTTTCGAAATTACACACCTTTGTGCATGTCTGTTCTATTGGCCAGAACAATCTTTCCATGAAATAGGACGTAAACAAGGTGGTGAGATCGCAATCACACCCTCTGATTTGAGGGGGTGTCGGGGGGAGGGGGTTACAAAACCCTCTGTGCGCACGGGTAAGGGAGACTGTTTCAGATGTATCTCTTGCACGTAGCAGATAACGTTGCTAACGGCGACGCATGATCCCCCGCATTAGCTGAGCGGTTACTCTCATCACTGTATGACAAGAAATCAGGCAGCCACTTTGTGATGGCTGGGAGGGCGGCCCTGGGCCTATCACAGCTATAGGGGCCCGGTGCTCACACTGGGTCCATAGACTGGGGGTATCTGCAGCCTGCAGCCTGCACCGCGCTCTGCCTGGCTGCCTCTCATTAGCTCTCTGAGATTGATAAATAGCGGTGGAGCTATTTTTAGCCTGCTCATACCTCACTACTCAGCAAAGCGTTCCTGCGCAGGGAGGTAATTAGTATTCTCCAAACCTCTGCAAACCTTTTATTTACCATAACACTATCACCGCCATTGCCGGTAATGAGTCAGGGCCGTATGTGCCGCGCTGCCGTCAGCTCTGCAGGATCATGGGAAAACATTAATGTTTAACTACAAATAAAGCACCTTGTAAATGAGATGTTTAGGTTTCAGCTGCGGCTTTATTTCAAAGGAGAATTGGTGCATTTCAGGCTGTAAAGCCTCGTTATTATGGAGGCAGCACAATGACAGGCGACATTCAGAAAGACACAATTCCTGCATCACATTAAACCCCACACAAGGGCTCTGATTAGGATGTGGACTACAAAGGGAGCTTTGTCTATTATAGAAATACCACCAATTACCACAACACCAGTCCCATCTGCCGGATTCTTCACATGAGAATGAAATTAATCTGCTCTTCAAGTTATTACACACGGCATTGTCTCGGCACGTTACTGCCACGTTATGCAGAATTTCCTATTTTCACTAATTAAAGATCTGCAGCTTAAATATAACTCGCACGGAACAGTATTCCAGGAGTCCGAGATCTGCATATAATGGAGTCCGTACCATGTACATAGACTGCGTCACAGCGCTCTGTGCAGCCGCTATAACGTGTATATACAAAGGCGAGGCACCAGTGCGTCACATCACTCTCAGCAGCCGCTACACAGGAGTTACACACACTCTATAACGTGTATATACAAAGGCGAGGCACCAGTGCGTCACATCACTCTCAGCAGCCGCTACACAGGAGTGACACAGACTCTATAACGTGTATATATAAAGGCGAGGCACCAGTGCGTCACATCACTCTCAGCAGCCGCTACACAGGAGTGACACAGACTCTATAACGTGTATATATAAAGGCGAGGCACCAGTGCGTCACATCGCTCTCAGCAGCCGCTACACAGGAGTTACACAGACTCTATAACGTGTATATATAAAGGCGAGGCACCAGTGCGTCACATTGCTCTCAGCAGCCGCTACACAGGAGTTACACAGACTCTATAACGTGTATATATAAAGGCGAGGCACCAGTGCGTCACATCGCTCTCAGCAGCCGCTACACAGGAGTTACACACACTCTATAACATGTATATATAAAGGCGAGGCACCAGTGCGTCACATCGCTCTCAGCAGCCACTACACAGGAGTTACACAGACTCTATAACGTGTATATATAAAGGCGAGGCACCAGTGCGTCACATCACTCTCAGCAGCCGCTACACAGGAGTTACACAGACTCTATAACGTGTATATATAAAGGTGAGGCACCAGTGCGTCACATTGCTCTCAGCAGCCGCTACACAGGAGTTACACAGACTCTATAACGTGTATATATAAAGGCGAGGCACCAGTGCGTCACATCGCTCTCAGCAGCCGCTACACAGGAGTTACACAGACTCTATAACGTGTATATATAAAGGCGAGGCACCAGTGCGTCACATCGCTCTCAGCAGCCGCTACACAGGCGTTACACACACTCTATAACATGTATATATAAAGGCGAGGCACCAGTGCGTCACATCGCTCTCAGCAGCCGCTACACAGGAGTTACACAGACTCTATAACGTGTATATATAAAGGCGAGGCACCAGTGCGTCACATCACTCTCAGCAGCCGCTACACAGGAGTTACACACACTCTATAACATGTATATATAAAGGCGAGGCACCAGTGCGTCACATCACTCTCAGCAGCCGCTACACAGGAGTTACACAGACTCTATAACGTGTATATATAAAGGCGAGGCACCAGTGCGTCACATTGCTCTCAGCAGCCGCTACACAGGCGTTACACCCACTCTATAACATGTATATATAAAGGTGAGGCACCAGTGCGTCACATCACTCTCAGCAGCCACTACACAGGAGTAACACACACTCTATAACATGTATAAATAAAGGCGAGGCACCAGTGCGTCACATCGCTCTCAGCAGCCGCTACACAGGAGTTACACAGACTCTATAACGTGTATATATAAAGGCGAGGCACCAGTGTGTCACATCGCTCTCAGCAGCCGCTACACAGGAGTTACACAGACTCTATAACGTGTATATATAAAGGCGAGGCACCAGTGCGTCACATCACTCTCAGCAGCCGCTACACAGGAGTTACACCCACTCTATAACGTGTATATATAAAGGCGAGGCACCAGTGCGTCACATCACTCTCAGCAGCCGCTACACAGGAGTTACACAGACTCTATAACGTGTATATATAAAGGCGAGGCACCAGTGCGTCACATCACTCTCAGCAGCCGCTACACAGGAGTTACACCCACTCTATAACGTGTATATATAAAGGCGAGGCACCAGTGCGTCACATCGCTCTCAGCAGCCGCTACACAGGAGTAACACACACTCTATAACGTGTATATATAAAGGCGAGGCACCAGTGCGTCACATCGCTCTCAGCAGCCGCTACAGAGGAGTTACACACACTCTATAACATGTATATATAAAGGCGAGGCACCAGTGCGTCACATCGCTCTCAGCAGCCGCTACACAGGAGTAACACACACTCTATAACGTGTATATATAAAGGCGAGGCACCAGTGCGTCACATCGCTCTCAGCAGCCGCTACACAGGAGTGACACAGACTCTATAACGTGTATATATAAAGGCGAGGCACCAGTGCGTCACATCGCTCTCAGCAGCCGCGACACAGGAGTTACACAGACTCTATAACGTGTATATATAAAGGCGAGGCACCAGTGCGTCACATCGCTCTCAGCAGCCGCTACACAGGAGTTACACAGACTCTATAACGTGTATATATAAAGGCGAGGCACCAGTGCGTCACATCGCTCTCAGCAGCCGCTACAGAGGAGTTACACACACTCTATAACATGTATATATAAAGGCGAGGCACCAGTGCGTCACATCGCTCTCAGCAGCCGCTACACAGGAGTAACACACACTCTATAACGTGTATATATAAAGGCGAGGCACCAGTGCGTCACATCGCTCTCAGCAGCCGCTACACAGGAGTGACACAGACTCTATAACGTGTATATATAAAGGCGAGGCACCAGTGCGTCACATCGCTCTCAGCAGCCGCGACACAGGAGTTACACAGAATCTATAACGTGTATATATAAAGGCGAGGCACCAGTGCGTCACATCGCTCTCAGCAGCCGCTACACAGGAGTTACACAGACTCTATAACGTGTATATATAAAGGCGAGGCACCAGTGCGTCACATCACTCTCAGCAGCCGCTACACAGGAGTTACACAGACTCTATAACGTGTATATATAAAGGCGAGGCACCAGTGCGTCACATCACTCTCAGCAGCCGCTACACAGGAGTTACACAGACTCTATAACGTGTATATATAAAGGCGAGGCACCCGTGCGTCACATCGCTCTCAGCAGCCGCTACGCAGGAGTTACACAGACTCTATAACATGTATATATAAAGGCGAGGCACCAGTGCGACACATCACTCTCAGCAGCCGCTACACAGGAGTAACACACACTCTATAACATGTATATATAAAGGCGAGGCACCAGTGCGTCACATCGCTCTCAGCAGCCGCTACACAGGAGTTACACACACTCTATAACATGTATATATAAAGGTGAGGCACCAGTGTGTCACATCACTCTCAGCAGCCGCTACACAGGAGTTACACACACTCTATAGCGTGTATATATAAAGGCGAGGCACCAGTGCGTCACATCACTCTCAGCAGCCGCTACACAGGAGTTACACACACTCTATAACGTGTATATATAAAGGCGAGGCACCAGTGCGTCACATCACTCTCAGCAGCCGCTACACAGGAGTTACACACACTCTATAACATGTATATATAAAGGCGAGGCACCAGTGCGTCACATCGCTCTCAGCAGCCGCTACACAGGAGTTACACACACTCTATAACGTGTATATATAAAGGCGAGGCACCAGTGCGTCACATCGCTCTCAGCAGCCGCTACACAGGAGTTACACAGACTCTATAACGTGTATATATAAAGGCGAGGCACCAGTGCGTCACATTGCTCTCAGCAGCCGCTACACAGGAGTAACACACACTCTATAACGTGTATATATAAAGGCGAGGCACCAGTGCGTCACATCGCTCTCAGCAGCCGCTACACAGGAGTAACACACACTCTATAACGTGTATATATAAAGGCGAGGCACCAGTGCGTCACATCACTCTCAGCAGCCGCTACACAGGAGTTACACACACTCTATAACATGTATATATAAAGGCGAGGCACCAGTGCGTCACATCGCTCTCAGCAGCCGCTACACAGGAGTGACACACACTCTATAACATGTATATATAAAGGCGAGGCACCAGTGCGTCACATCGCTCTCAGCAGCCGCTACACAGGAGTTACACACACTCTATAACATGTATATATAAAGGCGAGGCACCAGTGCGTCACATCGCTCTCAGCAGCCGCTACACAGGAGTTACACACACTCTATAACATGTATATATAAAGGCGAGGCACCAGTGCGTCACATCGCTCTCAGCAGCCGCTACACAGGAGTTACACCCACTCTATAACGTGTATATATAAAGGCGAGGCACCAGTGCGTCACATCGCTCTCAGCAGCCGCTACACAGGAGTTACACAGACTCTATAACGTGTATATATAAAGGCGAGGCACCAGTGCGTCACATCACTCTCAGCAGCCGCTACACAGGAGTTACACAGACTCTATAACGTGTATATATAAAGGCGAGGCACCAGTGCGTCACATCGCTCTCAGCAGCCGCTACACAGGAGTTACACACACTCTATAACATGTATATATAAAGGCGAGGCACCAGTGCGTCACATCGCTCTCAGCAGCCGCTACACAGGAGTGACACAGACTCTATAACATGTATATATAAAGGCGAGGCACCAGTGCGTCACATCGCTCTCAGCAGCCGCTACACAGGCGTTACACCCACTCTATAACGTGTATATATAAAGGCGAGGCACCCGTGCGTCACATCGCTCTCAGCAGCCGCTACACAGGAGTTACACAGACTCTATAACGTGTATATATAAAGGCGAGGCACCAGTGCGTCACATTGCTCTCAGCTGCCGCTACACAGGAGTTACACAGACTCTATAACGTGTATATATAAAGGCGAGGCACCAGTGCGTCACATCGCTCTCAGCAGCCGCTACACAGGAGTTACACACACTCTATAACGTGTATATACAAAGGCGAGGCACCAGTGCGTCACATCGCTCTCAGCAGCCGCTACACAGGAGTTACACAGACTCTATAACGTGTATATATAAAGGCGAGGCACCAGTGCATCACATTGCTCTCAGCAGCCGCTACACAGGAGTTACACAGACTCTATAACGTGTATATATAAAGGCGAGGCACCAGTGCGTCACATCACTCTCAGCAGCCGCTACACAGGAGTAACACACACTCTATAACATGTATATATAAAGGCGAGGCACCAGTGCGTCACATCGCTCTCAGCAGCCGCTACACAGGCGTTACACAGACTCTATAACGTGTATATATAAAGGCGAGGCACCAGTGCGTCACATCGCTCTCAGCAGCCGCTACAGAGGAGTTACACACACTCTATAACGTGTATATATAAAGGCGAGGCACCAGTGCGTCACATCACTCTCAGCAGCCGCTACACAGGAGTTACACAGACTCTATAACGTGTATATATAAAGGCGAGGCACCAGTGCGTCACATTGCTCTCAGCAGCCGCTACACAGGCGTTACACCCACTCTATAACGTGTATATATAAAGGCGAGGCACCAGTGCGTCACATCGCTCTCAGCAGCCGCTACACAGGAGTTACACAGACTCTATAACGTGTATATATAAAGGCGAGGCACCAGTGCGTCACATCGCTCTCAGCAGCCGCTACACAGGCGTTACACCCACTCTATAACGTGTATATATAAAGGTGAGGCACCAGTGTGTCACATCACTCTCAGCAGCCGCTACACAGGAGTTACACAGACTCTATAACGTGTATATATAAAGGCGAGGCACCAGTGCGTCACATTGCTCTCAGCAGCCGCTACACAGGCGTTACACCCACTCTATAACGTGTATATATAAAGGTGAGGCACCAGTGTGTCACATCACTCTCAGCAGCCGCTACACAGGAGTTACACAGACTCTATAACGTGTATATATAAAGGCGAGGCACCAGTGCGTCACATTGCTCTCAGCAGCCGCTACACAGGCGTTACACCCACTCTATAACGTGTATATATAAAGGCGAGGCACCAGTGTGTCACATCACTCTCAGCAGCCGCTACACAGGAGTTACACCCACTCTATAACGTGTATATATAAAGGCGAGGCACCAGTGCGTCACATTGCTCTCAGCAGCCGCTACACAGGCGTTACACCCACTCTATAACGTGTATATATAAAGGTGAGGCACCAGTGTGTCACATCACTCTCAGCAGCCGCTACACAGGCGTTACACACACTCTATAACGTGTATATATAAAGGCGAGGCACCAGTGCGTCACATTGCTCTCAGCAGCCGCTACACAGGAGTTACACACACTCTATAACGTGTATATATAAAGGCGAGGCACCAGTGCGTCACATCGCTCTCAGCAGCCGCTACACAGGAGTTACACAGACTCTATAACATGTATATATAAAGGTGAGGCACCAGTGCGTCACATCGCTCTCAGCAGCCGCTACACAGGAGTTACACAGACTCTATAACGTGTATATATAAAGGCGAGGCACCAGTGCGTCACATTGCTCTCAGCAGCCGCTACACAGGAGTTACACAGACTCTATAACGTGTATATATAAAGGCGAGGCACCAGTGCGTCACATCGCTCTCAGCAGCCGCTACACAGGAGTTACACAGACTCTATAACATGTATATATAAAGGTGAGGCACCAGTGCGTCACATTGCTCTCAGCAGCCGCTACACAGGAGTTACACACACTCTATAACATGTATATATAAAGGCGAGGCACCAGTGCGTCACATCACTCTCAGCAGCCGCTACACAGGAGTTACACAGACTCTATAACGTGTATATATAAAGGCGAGGCACCAGTGCGTCACATTGCTCTCAGCAGCCGCTACACAGGCGTTACACCCACTCTATAACGTGTATATATAAAGGTGAGGCACCAGTGCGTCACATCGCTCTCAGCAGCCGCTACACAGGAGTTACACAGACTCTATAACGTGTATATATAAAGGCGAGGCACCAGTGCGTCACATCACTCTCAGCAGCCGCTACACAGGAGTTACACAGACTCTATAACGTGTATATATAAAGGCGAGGCACCAGTGCGTCACATCGCTCTCAGCAGCCGCTACACAGGAGTTACACAGACTCTATAACGTGTATATATAAAGGCGAGGCACCAGTGCGTCACATCACTCTCAGCAGCCGCTACACAGGCGTTACACACACTCTATAACGTGTATATATAAAGGCGAGGCACCAGTGCGTCACATTGCTCTCAGCAGCCGCTACACAGGAGTTACACACACTCTATAACGTGTATATATAAAGGCGAGGCACCAGTGCGTCACATCGCTCTCAGCAGCCGCTACACAGGAGTTACACAGACTCTATAACGTGTATATATAAAGGCGAGGCACCAGTGCGTCACATCGCTCTCAGCAGCCGCTACACAGGAGTTACACAGACTATATAACGTGTATATATAAAGGTGAGGCACCAGTGCGTCACATCACTCTCAGCAGCCGCTACACAGGAGTTACACCCACTCTATAACGTGTATATATAAAGGTGAGGCACCAGTGTGTCACATCACTCTCAGCAGCCGCTACACAGGAGTTACACAGACTCTATAACGTGTATATATAAAGGCGAGGCACCAGTGCGTCACATTGCTCTCAGCAGCCGCTACACAGGCGTTACACACACTCTATAACGTGTATATATAAAGGTGAGGCACCAGTGTGTCACATCGCTCTCAGCAGCCGCTACACAGGAGTTACACCCACTCTATAACGTGTATATATAAAGGCGAGGCACCAGTGCGTCACATCACTCTCAGCAGCCGCTACACAGGAGTTACACAGACTCTATAATGTGTATATATAAAGGCGAGGCACCAGTGCGTCACATCGCTCTCAGCAGCCGCTACACAGGAGTTACACCCACTCTATAACGTGTATATATAAAGGCGAGGCACCAGTGCGTCACATCACTCTCAGCAGCCGCTACACAGGAGTTACACACACTCTATAACATGTATATATAAAGGCGAGGCACCAGTGCGTCACATCACTCTCAGCAGCCGCTACACAGGAGTTACACAGACTCTATAACGTGTATATATAAAGGCGAGGCACCAGTGCGTCACATTGCTCTCAGCAGCCGCTACACAGGCGTTACACCCACTCTATAACGTGTATATATAAAGGTGAGGCACCAGTGCGTCACATCGCTCTCAGCAGCCGCTACACAGGAGTTACACAGACTCTATAACGTGTATATATAAAGGCGAGGCACCAGTGCGTCACATCACTCTCAGCAGCCGCTACACAGGAGTTACACAGACTCTATAACGTGTATATATAAAGGCGAGGCACCAGTGCGTCACATCGCTCTCAGCAGCCGCTACACAGGAGTTACACAGACTCTATAACGTGTATATATAAAGGCGAGGCACCAGTGCGTCACATCACTCTCAGCAGCCGCTACACAGGCGTTACACACACTCTATAACGTGTATATATAAAGGCGAGGCACCAGTGCGTCACATTGCTCTCAGCAGCCGCTACACAGGAGTTACACACACTCTATAACGTGTATATATAAAGGCGAGGCACCAGTGCGTCACATCGCTCTCAGCAGCCGCTACACAGGAGTTACACAGACTCTATAACGTGTATATATAAAGGCGAGGCACCAGTGCGTCACATCGCTCTCAGCAGCCGCTACACAGGAGTTACACAGACTCTATAACGTGTATATATAAAGGTGAGGCACCAGTGCGTCACATCACTCTCAGCAGCCGCTACACAGGAGTTACACCCACTCTATAACGTGTATATATAAAGGTGAGGCACCAGTGTGTCACATCACTCTCAGCAGCCGCTACACAGGAGTTACACAGACTCTATAACGTGTATATATAAAGGCGAGGCACCAGTGCGTCACATTGCTCTCAGCAGCCGCTACACAGGCGTTACACACACTCTATAACGTGTATATATAAAGGTGAGGCACCAGTGTGTCACATCGCTCTCAGCAGCCGCTACACAGGAGTTACACACTCTATAACATGTATATATAAAGGTGAGGCACCAGTGTGTCACATCACTCTCAGCAGCCGCTACACAGGAGTTACACAGACTCTATAACGTGTATATATAAAGGCGAGGCACCAGTGCGTCACATCGCTCTCAGCAGCCGCTACACAGGAGTTACACAGACTCTATAATGTGTATATATAAAGGCGAGGCACCAGTGCGTCACATCACTCTCAGCAGCCGCTACACAGGAGTTACACCCACTCTATAACGTGTATATATAAAGGCGAGGCACCAGTGCGTCACATCGCTCTCAGCAGCCGCTACACAGGAGTTACACAGACTCTATAACGTGTATATATAAAGGCGAGGCACCAGTGCGTCACATCACTCTCAGCAGCCGCTACACAGGAGTTACACAGACTCTATAACGTGTATATATAAAGGCGAGGCACCAGTGCGTCACATCACTCTCAGCAGCCGCTACACAGGAGTTACACACACTCTATAACATGTATATATAAAGGCGAGGCACCAGTGCGTCACATCACTCTCAGCAGCCGCTACACAGGAGTTACACACACTCTATAACATGTATATATAAAGGCGAGGCACCAGTGCGTCACATCGCTCTCAGCAGCCGCTACACAGGAGTTACACAGACTCTATAACGTGTATATATAAAGGCGAGGCACCAGTGCGTCACATCGCTCTCAGCAGCCGCTACACAGGAGTTACACAGACTCTATAACGTGTGTATATAAAGGCGAGGCACCAGTGCGTCACATCGCTCTCAGCAGCCGCTACACAGGAGTTACACAGACTCTATAACGTGTATATATCAAGGCGAGGCACCAGTGCGTCACATCGCTCTCAGCAGCCGCTACACAGGAGTTACACACACTCTATAACGTGTATATATAAAGGCGAGGCACCAGTGCGTCACATCGCTCTCAGCAGCCGCTACACAGGCGTTACACAGACTCTATAACGTGTATATATAAAGGCGAGGCACCAGTGCGTCACATCGCTCTCAGCAGCCGCTACACAGGAGTTACACAGACTCTATAACGTGTATATATAAAGGCGAGGCACCAGTGCGTCACATCGCTCTCAGCAGCCGCTACACAGGAGTTACACACACTCTATAACGTGTATATATAAAGGCGAGGCACCAGTGCGTCACATCGCTCTCAGCAGCCGCTACACAGGAGTTACACACACTCTATAACGTGTATATATAAAGGCGAGGCACCAGTGCGTCACATCGCTCTCAGCAGCCGCTACACAGGAGTTACACAGACTCTATAACGTGTATATATAAAGGCGAGGCACCAGTGCGTCACATCACTCTCAGCAGCCGCTACACAGGAGTTACACCCACTCTATAACGTGTATATATAAAGGCGAGGCACCAGTGCGTCACATTGCTCTCAGCAGCCGCTACACAGGAGTTACACAGACTCTATAACGTGTATATATAAAGGCGAGGCACCAGTGCGTCACATCGCTCTCAGCAGCCGCTACACAGGAGTTACACAGACTCTATAACGTGTATATATAAAGGCGGGACACCAGTGCGTCACATCGCTCTCAGCAGCCGCTACACAGGCGTTACACCCACTCTATAACGTGTATATATAAAGGCGAGGCACCAGTGCGTCACATTGCTCTCAGCAGCCGCTACACAGGAGTTACACAGACTCTATAACGTGTATATATAAAGGCGAGGCACCAGTGCGTCACATCGCTCTCAGCAGCCGCTACACAGGCGTTACACCCACTCTATAACGTGTATATATAAAGGCGAGGCACCAGTGCGTCACATTGCTCTCAGCAGCCGCTACACAGGAGTTACACAGACTCTATAACGTGTATATATAAAGGCGAGGCACCAGTGCGTCACATCGCTCTCAGCAGCCGCTACACAGGAGTTACACACACTCTATAACATGTATATATAAAGGCGAGGCACCAGTGCGTCACATTGCTCTCAGCAGCCGCTACACAGGAGTTACACAGACTCTATAACGTGTATATATAAAGGCGAGGCACCAGTGCATCACATCACTCTCAGCAGCCGCTACACAGGAGTTACACACACTCTATAACATGTATATATAAAGGCGAGGCACCAGTGCATCACATCACTCTCAGCAGCCGCTACACAGGAGTTACACAGACTCTATAACGTGTATATATAAAGGTGAGGCACCAGTGCGTCACATCGCTCTCAGCAGCCGCTACACAGGAGTTACACAGACTCTATAACGTGTATATATAAAGGCGAGGCACCAGTGCGTCACATCGCTCTCAGCAGCCGCTACACAGGAGTTACACACACTCTATAACATGTATATATAAAGGCGAGGCACCAGTGCGTCACATCGCTCTCAGCAGCCGCTACACAGGAGTTACACAGACTCTATAACATGTATATATAAAGGCAAGGCACCAGTGCGTCACATCGCTCTCAGCAGCCGCTACACAGGAGTTACACCCACTCTATAACGTGTATATATAAAGGCGAGGCACCAGTGCGTCACATCGCTCTCAGCAGCCGCTACACAGGAGTTACACACACTCTATAACGTGTATATATAAAGGCGAGGCACCAGTGCGTCACATCGCTCTCAGCAGCCGCGACACAGGAGTTACACAGACTCTATAACGTGTATATATAAAGGCGAGGCACCAGTGCGTCACATCGCTCTCAGCAGCCGCGACACAGGAGTTACACACACTCTATAACGTGTATATATAAAGGCGAGGCACCAGTGCGTCACATTGCTCTCAGCAGCCGCTACACAGGAGTTACACAGACTCTATAACGTGTATATATAAAGGCGAGGCACCAGTGCGTCACATCGCTCTCAGCAGCCGCTACACAGGAGTTACACAGACTCTATAACGTGTATATATAAAGGTGAGGCACCAGTGCGTCACATCGCTCTCAGCAGCCGCTACACAGGAGTTACACAGACTCTATAACGTGTATATATAAAGGCGAGGCACCAGTGCGTCACATCACTCTCAGCAGCCGCTACACAGGAGTTACACAGACTCTATAACGTGTATATATAAAGGCGAGGCACCAGTGCGTCACATCGCTCTCAGCAGCCGCTACACAGGAGTTACACAGACTCTATAACGTGTATATATAAAGGCGAGGCACCAGTGCGTCACATCACTCTCAGCAGCCGCTACACAGGCGTTACACACACTCTATAACGTGTATATATAAAGGCGAGGCACCAGTGCGTCACATCACTCTCAGCAGCCGCTACACAGGAGTTACACACACTCTATAACGTGTATATATAAAGGCGAGGCACCAGTGCGTCACATCGCTCTCAGCAGCCACTACACAGGAGTTACACACACTCTATAACATGTATATATAAAGGCGAGGCACCAGTGCGTCACATCGCTCTCAGCAGCCGCTACACAGGAGTTACACACACTCTATAACGTGTATATATAAAGGCGAGGCACCAGTGCGTCACATCGCTCTCAGCAGCCGCTACACAGGAGTTACACAGACTCTATAACGTGTATATATAAAGGCGAGGCACCAGTGCGTCACATCGCTCTCAGCAGCCGCTACACAGGAGTTACACAGACTCTATAACGTGTATATATAAAGGTGAGGCACCAGTGCATCACATCACTCTCAGCAGCCGCTACACAGGAGTTACACCCACTCTATAACGTGTATATATAAAGGTGAGGCACCAGTGTGTCACATCACTCTCAGCAGCCGCTACACAGGAGTTACACAGACTCTATAACGTGTATATATAAAGGCGAGGCACCAGTGCGTCACATTGCTCTCAGCAGCCGCTACACAGGCGTTACACACACTCTATAACGTGTATATATAAAGGTGAGGCACCAGTGTGTCACATCGCTCTCAGCAGCCGCTACACAGGAGTTACACCCACTCTATAACGTGTATATATAAAGGCGAGGCACCAGTGCGTCACATCACTCTCAGCAGCCGCTACACAGGAGTTACACAGACTCTATAATGTGTATATATAAAGGCGAGGCACCAGTGCGTCACATCGCTCTCAGCAGCCGCTACACAGGAGTTACACCCACTCTATAACGTGTATATATAAAGGCGAGGCACCAGTGCGTCACATCACTCTCAGCAGCCGCTACACAGGAGTTACACACACTCTATAACATGTATATATAAAGGCGAGGCACCAGTGCGTCACATCACTCTCAGCAGCCGCTACACAGGAGTTACACAGACTCTATAACGTGTATATATAAAGGCGAGGCACCAGTGTGTCACATCGCTCTCAGCAGCCGCTACACAGGAGTTACACAGACTCTATAACGTGTATATATAAAGGCGAGGCACCAGTGCGTCACATCACTCTCAGCAGCCGCTACACAGGAGTTACACAGACTCTATAACGTGTATATATAAAGGTGAGGCACCAGTGCGTCACATCGCTCTCAGCAGCCGCTACACAGGAGTTACACAGACTCTATAACGTGTATATATAAAGGCGAGGCACCAGTGCGTCACATCACTCTCAGCAGCCGCTACACAGGAGTTACACAGACTCTATAACGTGTATATATAAAGGCGAGGCACCAGTGCGTCACATCGCTCTCAGCAGCCGCTACACAGGAGTTACACAGACTCTATAACGTGTATATATAAAGGCGAGGCACCAGTGCGTCACATCACTCTCAGCAGCCGCTACACAGGCGTTACACACACTCTATAACGTGTATATATAAAGGCGAGGCACCAGTGCGTCACATTGCTCTCAGCAGCCGCTACACAGGAGTTACACACACTCTATAACGTGTATATATAAAGGCGAGGCACCAGTGCGTCACATCGCTCTCAGCAGCCGCTACACAGGAGTTACACAGACTCTATAACGTGTATATATAAAGGAGAGGCACCAGTGCGTCACATCGCTCTCAGCAGCCGCTACACAGGAGTTACACAGACTCTATAACGTGTATATATAAAGGTGAGGCACCAGTGCGTCACATCACTCTCAGCAGCCGCTACACAGGAGTTACACCCACTCTATAACGTGTATATATAAAGGTGAGGCACCAGTGTGTCACATCACTCTCAGCAGCCGCTACACAGGAGTTACACAGACTCTATAACGTGTATATATAAAGGCGAGGCACCAGTGCGTCACATTGCTCTCAGCAGCCGCTACACAGGCGTTACACACACTCTATAACGTGTATATATAAAGGTGAGGCACCAGTGTGTCACATCGCTCTCAGCAGCCGCTACACAGGAGTTACACACACTCTATAACATGTATATATAAAGGCGAGGCACCAGTGCGTCACATCACTCTCAGCAGCCGCTACACAGGAGTTACACAGACTCTATAACGTGTATATATAAAGGCGAGGCACCAGTGCGTCACATCGCTCTCAGCAGCCGCTACACAGGAGTTACACAGACTCTATAATGTGTATATATAAAGGCGAGGCACCAGTGCGTCACATCACTCTCAGCAGCCGCTACACAGGAGTTACACCCACTCTATAACGTGTATATATAAAGGCGAGGCACCAGTGCGTCACATCGCTCTCAGCAGCCGCTACACAGGAGTTACACAGACTCTATAACGTGTATATATAAAGGCGAGGCACCAGTGCGTCACATCACTCTCAGCAGCCGCTACACAGGAGTTACACAGACTCTATAACGTGTATATATAAAGGCGAGGCACCAGTGCGTCACATCGCTCTCAGCAGCCGCTACACAGGAGTTACACAGACTCTATAATGTGTATATATAAAGGCGAGGCACCAGTGCGTCACATCACTCTCAGCAGCCGCTACACAGGAGTTACACCCACTCTATAACGTGTATATATAAAGGCGAGGCACCAGTGCGTCACATCGCTCTCAGCAGCCGCTACACAGGAGTTACACAGACTCTATAACGTGTATATATAAAGGCGAGGCACCAGTGCGTCACATCGCTCTCAGCAGCCGCTACACAGGAGTTACACAGACTCTATAATGTGTATATATAAAGGCGAGGCACCAGTGCGTCACATCACTCTCAGCAGCCGCTACACAGGAGTTACACCCACTCTATAATGTGTATATATAAAGGTGAGGCACCAGTGTGTCACATCACTCTCAGCAGCCGCTACACAGGAGTTACACAGACTCTATAACGTGTATATATAAAGGCGAGGCACCAGTGCGTCACATCGCTCTCAGCAGCCGATACACAGGAGTTACACAGACTCTATAATGTGTATATATAAAGGCGAGGCACCAGTGCGTCACATCACTCTCAGCAGCCGCTACACAGGAGTTACACCCACTCTATAACGTGTATATATAAAGGCGAGGCACCAGTGCGTCACATCGCTCTCAGCAGCCGCTACACAGGAGTTACACAGACTCTATAACGTGTATATATAAAGGCGAGGCACCAGTGCGTCACATCACTCTCAGCAGCCGCTACACAGGAGTTACACAGACTCTATAACGTGTATATATAAAGGCGAGGCACCAGTGCGTCACATCACTCTCAGCAGCCGCTACACAGGAGTTACACACACTCTATAACATGTATATATAAAGGCGAGGCACCAGTGCGTCACATCACTCTCAGCAGCCGCTACACAGGAGTTACACACACTCTATAACATGTATATATAAAGGCGAGGCACCAGTGCGTCACATCGCTCTCAGCAGCCGCTACACAGGAGTTACACAGACTCTATAACGTGTATATATAAAGGCGAGGCACCAGTGCGTCACATCGCTCTCAGCAGCCGCTACACAGGAGTTACACAGACTCTATAACGTGTATATATAAAGGCGAGGCACCAGTGCGTCACATCGCTCTCAGCAGCCGCTACACAGGAGTTACACAGACTCTATAACGTGTATATATAAAGGCGAGGCACCAGTGCGTCACATCGCTCTCAGCAGCCGCTACACAGGAGTTACACAGACTCTATAACGTGTATATATAAAGGCGGGGCACCAGTGCGTCACATTGCTCTCAGCAGCCGCTACACAGGCGTTACACAGACTCTATAACGTGTATATATAAAGGCGAGGCACCAGTGCGTCACATCGCTCTCAGCAGCCGCTACACAGGAGTTACACACACTCTATAACATGTATATATAAAGGCGAGGCACCAGTGCGTCACATCGCTCTCAGCAGCCGCTACACAGGAGTTACACACACTCTATAACGTGTATATATAAAGGCGAGGCACCAGTGCGTCACATCGCTCTCAGCAGCCGCTACACAGGAGTTACACACACTCTATAACGTGTATATATAAAGGCGAGGCACCAGTGCGTCACATCGCTCTCAGCAGCCGCTACACAGGAGTTACACAGACTCTATAACGTGTATATATAAAGGCGAGGCACCAGTGCGTCACATCGCTCTCAGCAGCCGCTACACAGGAGTTACACCCACTCTATAACGTGTATATATAAAGGCGAGGCACCAGTGCGTCACATTGCTCTCAGCAGCCGCTACACAGGAGTTACACAGACTCTATAACGTGTATATATAAAGGCGAGGCACCAGTGCGTCACATCGCTCTCAGCAGCCGCTACACAGGAGTTACACAGACTCTATAACGTGTATATATAAAGGCGAGGCACCAGTGCGTCACATCGCTCTCAGCAGCCGCTACACAGGAGTTACACACACTCTATAACGTGTATATATAAAGGCGAGGCACCAGTGCGTCACATTGCTCTCAGCAGCCGCTACACAGGAGTTACACAGACTCTATAACATGTATATATAAAGGCGAGGCACCAGTGCGTCACATCGCTCTCAGCAGCCGCTACACAGGCGTTACACCCACTCTATAACGTGTATATATAAAGGCGAGGCACCAGTGCGTCACATTGCTCTCAGCAGCCGCTACACAGGAGTTACACAGACTCTATAACGTGTATATATAAAGGCGAGGCACCAGTGCGTCACATTGCTCTCAGCAGCCGCTACACACGTGTTACACACACTCTATAACGTGTATATATAAAGGCGAGGCACCAGTGCGTCACATCGCTCTCAGCAGCCGCTACACAGGAGTTACACAGACTCTATAACGTGTATATATAAAGGCGAGGCACCAGTGTGTCACATCGCTCTCAGCAGCCGCTACACAGGAGTTACACAGACTCTATAACGTGTATATATAAAGGCGAGGCACCAGTGCATCACATCACTCTCAGCAGCCGCTACACAGGAGTTACACACACTCTATAACATGTATATATAAAGGCGAGGCACCAGTGCGTCACATCGCTCTCAGCAGCCGCTACACAGGAGTTACACACACTCTATAACATGTATATATAAAGGCGAGGCACCAGTGCGTCACATCACTCTCAGCAGCCGCTACACAGGAGTTACACACACTCTATAACATGTATATATAAAGGCGAGGCACCAGTGCGTCACATCGCTCTCAGCAGCCGCTACACAGGAGTTACACAGACTCTATAACGTGTATATATAAAGGCGAGGCACCAGTGCGTCACATCACTCTCAGCAGCCGCTACACAGGAGTTACACCCACTCTATAACGTGTATATATAAAGGCGAGGCACCAGTGCGTCACATTGCTCTCAGCAGCCGCTACACAGGAGTTACACAGACTCTATAACGTGTATATATAAAGGCGAGGCACCAGTGCGTCACATCGCTCTCAGCAGCTGCTACACAGGAGTTACACACACTCTATAGCGTGTATATATAAAGGCGAGGCACCAGTGCGTCACATCGCTCTCAGCAGCCGCTACACAGGAGTTACACACACTCTATAACGTGTATATATAAAGGCGAGGCACCAGTGCGTCACATCGCTCTCAGCAGCCGCTACACAGGAGTTACACAGACTCTATAACGTGTATATATAAAGGCGAGGCACCAGTGCATCACATCGCTCTCAGCAGCCGCTACACAGGAGTTACACAGACTCTATAACATGTATATATAAAGGCGAGGCACCAGTGCGTCACATCGCTCTCAGCAGCCGCTACACAGGCGTTACACCCACTCTATAACGTGTATATATAAAGGCGAGGCACCAGTGCGTCACATTGCTCTCAGCAGCCGCTACACAGGAGTTACACAGACTCTATAACGTGTATATATAAAGGCGAGGCACCAGTGCGTCACATCGCTCTCAGCAGCCGCTACACAGGAGTTACACAGACTCTATAACGTGTATATATAAAGGCGAGGCACCAGTGCGTCACATCACTCTCAGCAGCCGCTACACAGGAGTTACACAGACTCTATAACGTGTATATATAAAGGCGAGGCACCAGTGCGTCACATCACTCTCAGCAGCCGCTACACAGGAGTTACACAGACTCTATAACGTGTATATATAAAGGCGAGGCACCAGTGCGTCACATCGCTCTCAGCAGCCGCTACACAGGAGTTACACCCACTCTATAACGTGTATATATAAAGGCGAGGCACCAGTGCGTCACATCGCTCTCAGCAGCCACTACACAGGAGTTACACAGACTCTATAACGTGTATATATAAAGGTGAGGCACCAGTGCGTCACATCGCTCTCAGCAGCCGCTACACAGGAGTTACACAGACTCTATAACGTGTATATATAAAGGCGAGGCACCAGTGCATCACATCACTCTCAGCAGCCGCTACACAGGAGTTACACAGACTCTATAACGTGTATATATAAAGGCGAGGCACCAGTGTATCACATCACTCTCAGCAGCCGCTACACATGAGTTACACACACTCTATAACGTGTATATATAAAGGCGAGGCACCAGTGTGTCACATCGCTCTCAGCAGCCGCTACACAGGAGTTACACAGACTCTATAACGTGTATATATAAAGGCGAGGCACCAGTGCATCACATCACTCTCAGCAGCCGCTACACAGGAGTTACACCCACTCTATAACGTGTATATATAAAGGCGAGGCACCAGTGCGTCACATCACTCTCAGCAGCCGCTACACAGGAGTTACACACACTCTATAACATGTATATATAAAGGCGAGGCACCAGTGCGTCACATCGCTCTCAGCAGCCGCTACACAGGAGTTACACACACTCTATAACGTGTATATATAAAGGCGAGGCACCAGTGCGTCACATCGCTCTCAGCAGCCGCGACACAGGAGTTACACAGACTCTATAACGTGTATATATAAAGGCGAGGCACCAGTGCGTCACATCGCTCTCAGCAGCCGCTACACAGGAGTTACACAGACTCTATAACGTGTATATATAAAGGCGAGGCACCAGTGCGTCACATCACTCTCAGCAGCCGCGACACAGGAGTTACACAGACTCTATAACGTGTATATATAAAGGCGAGGCACCAGTGCGTCACATCGCTCTCAGCAGCCGCGACACAGGAGTTACACCCACTCTATAACGTGTATATATAAAGGCGAGGCACCAGTGCGTCACATCGCTCTCAGCAGCCGCGACACAGGAGTTACACAGACTCTATAACGTGTATATATAAAGACGAGGCACCAGTGCGTCACATCACTCTCAGCAGCCGCTACACAGGAGTTACACACACTCTGTAACGTGTATATATAAAGGCGAGGCACCAGTGCGTCACATCGCTCTCAGCAGCCGCTACACAGGCGTTACACAGACTCTATAACGTGTATATATAAAGGCGAGGCACCAGTGCGTCACATCACTCTCAGCAGCCGCTACACAGGAGTTACACCCACTCTATAACGTGTATATATAAAGGCGAGGCACCAGTGCGTCACATCACTCTCAGCAGCCGCTACACAGGAGTTACACAGACTCTATAACGTGTATATATAAAGGCGAGGCACCAGTGCGTCACATTGCTCTCAGCAGCCGCTACGCAACGTTCGCAGTGCGCCTGCGCCAAGTAAATTTGCTAAAAATATTGGTATTTTACTCACGGCTTAACTGAGAAATTTCTTCGTTCTGCTGATCGTAGTGTGATTGACAGGAAGTGGGTGTTTCTGGGCGGAAACTGGACGTTTTATGGGAGTGTGTGAAAAAACGCTACCGTTTCTGGGAAAAACGCGGGAGTGTCTGGAGAAACGGGGGAGT
Source organism: Pseudophryne corroboree (assembly GCF_028390025.1). NCBI lineage: Eukaryota > Metazoa > Chordata > Amphibia > Anura > Myobatrachidae > Pseudophryne > Pseudophryne corroboree. Next base: position 480,818,371 of record NC_086451.1, read on the forward strand.
GGTTGGGTGAACGCTGGGCGTGTTTGTGACGTCAAACCAGGAACTAAACTGACTGAACTGATCACAATGTAGGAGTAAGTCCCGAGCTACTCAGAAACTGCTAAGAAATTTCTATTCTCAATTCTGCTAATCTTTCGTTCGCAATTCTGCTAAGCTAAGATTCACTCCTAGAGGGCGGCGGCTTAGCGTGTGCCATGCTGCTAAAAGCAGCTAACGAGCGAACAACTCGGAATGAGGGCCTAGGTGTGGCAGTAGGGACATCCTGCCTGATCTCAATGCTTTACATCAGATGTGGCCACCAATCCACAGCATGGAGCAAGTCTGGAGGAGCGGCAGAAGAACTTAGAAGTTGCCCTGGACATATATGTACACATTACAGCATTAATAATAAACCCTGTAGATGGTCTATAGAAGAGCACCCCCAACAGTGCATGTTTTACAGATTTCCCTGTTGGTGCACACACAGGTGTATTAATTACTGGCTGACACATTATAAAAGATCCACTGGTGTAGCTAATTATTTATTTGTAACACTAAGGAGATCTTTAAAACATGCAGCTCTAGTGACATTGTATTATATACACTTGCTATAATGCTCATGGTGTGGACTAGGCAACTGGAACCCCCCCTGAGTTTGCCTATGGCTCTGCTTAAACAAAGGTCAGAAATGATAGAGGGTTTAATGTCACACAGAAGACACAACTCACCACTGCAGTCACTACGGAGTCTATGCATGTAGCAGCCATTTATCAGTGATAACGGGGCTTTTCACGGGTTCGTCCTATTCACAGAAGGGATGTAGTATGGTATGCCGGCTGTCGAGGTCCCGGCGTACAGCATACCAGCGACGGAATTCTGACCACCGGCATACCGACAGCATGGTGAGCACAAATGAGCCCCTTGCGGGCACGGTGGCACACTACGCACTCTACGCTATCCATTCTCCCTCCAGGGGGGTTGTGGACCCCCAAGAGGGAGATACGGTGTCGGTATGCCGGCTGTTGGGATTCCGGCGCCGGTATACTGTGCGCCGGGACCCCGACTGCCAGCAAACTGAAGACCACCCGTGGCATTGATGTAGAGAGTTATGGAAGACACTCGCAGGAAATAATCTCCACTTCACAAAAACCTGCACTCAGCTGCCACACCCCGCCTGATAGGCCGCACATCTCAGAATCCCCAACAACAAAATGAAAACAGGATGTCTCCCTAGTTATGTCACTGTTGTGCAGCCGGGAATTTACCGTCCCCTCCTGAGTGACATGCCGGCTCTTACGCAGACCAAATATTGCAGGATAAGTTGAGGAACCGTTTGGGCGTCCAAAGATGAAGAACCTCTCCCGGAGAACTGACTCTCTTGCTTGCTGCGGAGGTCACATCCTAACTCATGGATTATAAGGGAGATATCAGAGATGACGTGAACCGGGCAGAGAGAAGCTGACCTGGGAAACAAAACTTATGCGGTGGCAGATGAGCTGACACTCTGGAACCAGGAGGTAGTATTGGTCGCCTGTTTTCAGAAGGAAGTGATACTAGGACTAGGTATGGCCGTTATATCATTTCCCTTATTCCTGTCTAGAGATAATAATAATAATAATAATTTTATTTATATAGCGCTCTTTCTCCAATAGGACTCAAGGCGCTTAACAGATACACAGCATAATATAGTACAGAAAAATAATGAAGTACATTTTTCATAACCAAGATATTGGATTGACCACACTTAAGAAATGACCCCTCCTTGGAAGGATCACCTCCAAGCTCCATCAAGAAGGAGACTTTACATTTATTTCCTCTCGGAGCTGTAACGGATCCTTTTGTTGTCCAACGTGCGCTTACATGAAAGAACATGAATGTGTAGCTGTCTGCTAACACTGAAGAGATCAGGTCATTCACACCTCTACATATCCTCACACTTGTGTAAATTGTGACCCCCAAAACGCCTGCACATACTAATACACACTTGGATATAAACTATACGTTCTGCTGTGCTTCAGGCTGCCGATCCCCCACTGAGCTTGGGTTACAGCCCCATGGGTGGGAATTGGTTATTTAGCCACTTACATAGCCCAAACCTGAGATTTTAGCTTTGCAGTCTAGTCTGGATGGGTCAGAGCAGGTTACGGGCCTATCTGTTTCTCAATAACCCTCCCTGACTCTCCAACCCAGAGTACAGAGCACATATTACTCTGATTATGCAAGCACAAAAACTCACAAAATATAGAAACACTCCATAAAATCGCACACACCACAAAAACATGAACTGACGGTATACACTCGTATGAGAGGGGTATGTGAACTCCATCCTAGCAGAGAGTCAGGGGAGGACCTGCCTAGAACAGTATCGCGCCTCCTGTATGGACGAGGGGACACAGCGGTCGGCAACCATGTCTGCAACCATTCCGACTGTGAAATCCCATCCGGGGAACGCGCCGCAAGTAAAATACTTTATCATTCCATGGACTTTAACGGCAGCCTTTATTCTACTAGTGTTATACATCAAAATGTTGAATCGTTTGCCTGTGGTCACTTCCATAACTGCTGTACGCCGAAATGAACTAAAAGTGATTCTGCAGTGATCGATATGCTGCAGCTACTGCAGAAATGACATTTCAATCCTTTAAAAGCATCAAGTCTTCCGTTCCTCCTCCTTTTCTCTCTTCCCTTTTCCTCTTTCCCTCACTTGTTCTTTCTTTTCTCTCCTTTCTCCTTTTTGAGGTTTACAAGTATTTACGGATATCTTTTTTTCTGTTTTGTGTTGTGATTACTATTTATCGCCATTATTATGAGGTTGTGCTGTTTTATGCGTTCCTCCTTGTCTTTGTTATTTGGAATATGTATATTTCTTGTTTACCCTACTGTTGTAACCCAATAAAGATATTTTGCACTAAAAGCATTCAATCCCAAGGCAGCCTGGAAGATGTGGTGCAGAGATTCAGGAAACGCTTGCCCCATTTCTCGATGTTTAATGGTTTATTAGGACAAGAGATCTCAGAGGCCAGCGCTGTACAACAATGACAAGGCAGAGATCCGCAGGTAACAGCGATGTAACACAGGGGACGAGGATGAGATCCGCAGGTATCAGCGCTGTAACACAGGGGACGAGGATGAGATCTGCAGGTATCAGCACTGTAACACAGGGGACGAGGATGAGATCTGCAGGTATCAGCGCTGTAACACAGGGGACGAGGATGAGATCTGCAGGTATCAGCGCTGTAACACAGGGGGCGAGGATGAGATCTGCAGGTATCAGCGCTGTAACACAGGGGACGAGGATGAGATCTGCAGGTATCAGCGCTGTAACACAGAGGACGAGGATGAGATCTGCAGGTATCAGCGCTGTAACACAGGGGACGAGGATGAGATCTGCAGGTATCAGCGCTGTAACACAGGGGACGAGGATGAGATCTGCAGGTATCAGGGCTGTAACACAGGGGACGAGGATGAGATCCGCAGGTATCAGCGCTGTAACACAGGGGACGAGGATGAGATCTGCAGGTATCAGCGCTGTAACACAGGGGACGAGGATGAGATCTGCAGGTATCAGCGCTGTAACACAGGGGACGAGGATGAGATCTGCAGGTATCAGCGCTGTAACACAGGGGACGAGGATGAGATCTGCAGGTATCAGCGCTGTAACACAGGGGACGAGGATGAGATCTGCAGGTATCAGCGCTGTAACACAGGGGACGAGGATGAGATCTGCAGGTATCAGCGCTGTAACACAGGGGACGAGGATGAGATCCGCAGGTAACAGCGCTGTAACACAGGGGACGAGGATAAGATCTGCAGGTATCAGCGCTGTAACACAGGGGACGAGGATGAGATCTGCAGGTATCAGCGCTGTAACACAGGGGACGAGGATGAGATCTGCAGGTATCAGCGCTGTAACACAGGGGACGAGGATGAGATCTGCAGGTATCAGCGCTGTAACACAGGGGACGAGGATGAGATCCGCAGGTATCAGCGCTGTAACACAGGGGACGAGGATGAGATCCGCAGGTATCAGCGCTGTAACACAGGGGACGAGGATGAGATCTGCAGGTATCAGCGCTGTAACACAGGGGACGAGGATAAGATCCGCAGGTATCAGCGCTGTAACACAGGGGACGAGGATGAGATCTGCAGGTATCAGCGCTGTAACACAGGGGACGAGGATGAGATCTGCAGGTATCAGCGCTGTAACACAGGGGACGAGGATGAGATCTGCAGGTATCAGCGCTGTAACACAGGGGACGAGGATGAGATCTGCAGGTATCAGCGCTGTAACACAGGGGACGAGGATGAGATCCACAGGTATCAGCGCTGTAACACAGGGGACGAGGATGAGATCCGCAGGTATCAGCGCTGTAACACAGGGGACGAGGATGAGATCTGCAGGTATCAGCGCTGTAACACAGGGGACGAGGATGAGATCTGCAGGTATCAGCGCTGTAACACAGGGGACGAGGATGAGATCCGCAGGTATCAGCGCTGTAACACAGGGGACGAGGATGAGATCTGCAGGTATCAGCGCTGTAACACAGGGGACGAGGATAAGATCCGCAGGTATCAGCGCTGTAACACAGGGGACGAGGATGAGATCTGCAGGTATCAGCGCTGTAACACAGGGGACGAGGATGAGATCTGCAGGTATCAGCGCTGTAACACAGGGGACGAGGATGAGATCTGCAGGTATCAGCGTTGTAACACAGGGGACGAGGATGAGATCTGCAGGTATCAGCGCTGTAACACAGGGGACGAGGATGAGATCTGCAGGTATCAGCGCTGTAACACAGGGGACGAGGATGAGATCCGCAGGTATCAGCGCTGTAACACAGGGGACGAGGATGAGATCTGCAGGTATCAGCGCTGTAACACAGGGGACGAGGATGAGATCTGCAGGTATCAGCGCTGTAACACAGGGGACGAGGATGAGATCTGCAGGTATCAGCGCTGTAACACAGGGGACGAGGATGAGATCCGCAGGTATCAGCGCTGTAACACAGGGGACGAGGATGAGATCCGCAGGTATCAGCGCTGTAACACAGGGGACGAGGATGAGATCTGCAGGTATCAGCGCTGTAACACAGGGGACGAGGATGAGATCCGCAGGTATCAGCGCTGTAACACAGGGGACGAGGATGAGATCTGCAGGTATCAGCGCTGTAACACAGGGGACGAAGATAAGATCTGCAGGTATCAGCGCTGTAACACAGGGGACGAGGATGAGATCCGCAGGTATCAGCGCTGTAACACAGGGGACGAGGATGAGATCTGCAGGTATCAGCGCTGTAACACAGGGGACGAGGATGAGATCTGCAGGTATCAGCGCTGTAACACAGGGGACGAGGATGAGATCCGCAGGTATCAGCGCTGTAACACAGGGGACGAGGATGAGATCTGCAGGTATCAGCGCTGTAACACAGGGGACGGGGATGAGATCTGCAGGTATCAGCGCTGTAACACAGGGGACGGGGATGAGATCTGCAGGTATCAGCGCTGTAACACAGGGGACGGGGATGAGATCTGCAGGTATCAGCGCTGTAACACAGGGGACGGGGATGAGATCTGCAGGTATCAGCGCTGTAACACAGGGGACGGGGATGAGATCTGCAGGTAACAGCGCTGTAACACAGGAAACGGGGATGAGATCTGCAGGTATCAGCGCTGTAACACAGGGGACGAGGATGAGATCTGCAGGTATCAGCGCTGTAACACAGGGGACGAAGATAAGATCTGCAGGTATCAGCGCTGTAACACAGGGGACGAGGATGAGATCCGCAGGTATCAGCGCTGTAACACAGGGGACGAGGATGAGATCTGCAGGTATCAGCGCTGTAACACAGGGGACGAGGATGAGATCCGCAGGTATCAGCGCTGTAACACAGGGGACGAGGATGAGATCTGCAGGTATCAGCGCTGTAACACAGGGGACGGGGATGAGATCTGCAGGTATCAGCGCTGTAACACAGGGGACGGGGATGAGATCTGCAGGTATCAGCGCTGTAACACAGGGGACGGGGATGAGATCTGCAGGTATCAGCGCTGTAACACAGGGGACGGGGATGAGATCTGCAGGTATCAGCGCTGTAACACAGGGGACGGGGATGAGATCTGCAGGTAACAGCGCTGTAACACAGGAAACGGGGATGAGATCTGCAGGTATCAGCGCTGTAACAAAGGGGACGAGGATGAGATCTGCAGGTATCAGCGCTGTAACAAAGGGGACGAGGATAAGATCCGCAGGTATCAGCGCTGTAACACAGGGGACGAGGATGAGATCCGCAGGTATCAGCGCTGTAACACAGGGGACGAGGATGAGATCCGCAGGTATCAGCGCTGTAACACAGGGGACGAGGATGAGATCTGCAGGTATCAGCGATGTAACACAGGGGACGGGGATGAGATCTGCAGGTATCAGCGCTGTAACACAGGGGACGAGGATGAGATCTGCAGGTATCAGCGCTGTAACACAGGGGACGAGGATGAGATCTGCAGGTATCAGCGCTGTAACACAGGGGACGAGGATGAGATCTGCAGGTATCAGCGCTGTAACACAGGGGACGAGGATGAGATCTGCAGGTATCAGCGCTGTAACACAGGGGACGAGGATGAGATCTGCAGGTATCAGCGCTGTAACACAGGGGACGAGGATGAGATCTGCAGGTATCAGCGCTGTAACACAGGGGACGAGGATGAGATCTGCAGGTATCAGCGCTGTAACACAGGGGACGAGGATGAGATCCGCAGGTATCAGCGCTGTAACACAGGGGACGAGGATGAGATCTGCAGGTATCAGCGCTGTAACACAGGGGACGAGGATGAGATCTGCAGGTATCAGCGCTGTAACACAGGGGACGAGGATGAGATCTGCAGGTATCAGCGCTGTAACACAGGGGACGAGGATGAGATCTGCAGGTATCAGCGCTGTAACACAGGGGACGAGGATGAGATCCGCAGGTATCAGCGCTGTAACACAGGGGACGAGGATGAGATCCGCAGGTATCAGCGCTGTAACACAGGGGACGAGGATGAGATCTGCAGGTATCAGCGTTGTAACACAGGGGACGAGGATGAGATCTGCAGGTATCAGCGCTGTAACACAGGGGACGAGGATGAGATCTGCAGGTATCAGCGCTGTAACACAGGGGACGAGGATGAGATCCGCAGGTATCAGCGCTGTAACACAGGGGACGAGGATGAGATCTGCAGGTATCAGCGCTGTAACACAGGGGACGAGGATGAGATCTGCAGGTATCAGCGCTGTAACACAGGGGATGGGGATGAGATCTGCAGGTATCAGCACTGTAACACAGGGGACGAGGATGAGATCTGCAGGTAACAGCGCTGTAACACAGGGGACGAGGATAAGATCCGCAGGTATCAGCGCTGTAACACAGGGGACGAGGATGAGATCTGCAGGTATCAGCGCTGTAACACAGGGGACGAGGATGAGATCCGCAGGTATCAGCGCTGTAACACAGGGGACGAGGATGAGATCTGCAGGTATCAGCGCTGTAACACAGGGGACGAGGATGAGATCTGCAGGTAACAGCGCTGTAACACAGGGGACGAGGATAAGATCTGCAGGTATCAGCGCTGTAACACAGGGGACGAGGATGAGATCTGCAGGTATCAGCGCTGTAACACAGGGGACGAGGATGAGATCCGCAGGTATCAGCGCTGTAACAGGGGACGAGGATGAGATCTGCAGGTATCAGCGCTGTAACACAGGGGACGAAGATAAGATCTGCAGGTATCAGCGCTGTAACACAGGGGACGAGGATGAGATCCGCAGGTATCAGCGCTGTAACACAGGGGACGAGGATGAGATCTGCAGGTATCAGCGCTGTAACACAGGGGACGAGGATGAGATCTGCAGGTATCAGCGCTGTAACACAGGGGACGAGGATGAGATCCGCAGGTATCAGCGCTGTAACACAGGGGACGAGGATGAGATCTGCAGGTATCAGCGCTGTAACACAGGGGACGGGGATGAGATCTGCAGGTATCAGCGCTGTAACACAGGGGACGGGGATGAGATCTGCAGGTATCAGCGCTGTAACACAGGGGACGGGGATGAGATCTGCAGGTATCAGCGCTGTAACACAGGGGACGGGGATGAGATCTGCAGGTATCAGCGCTGTAACACAGGGGACGGGGATGAGATCTGCAGGTAACAGCGCTGTAACACAGGAAACGGGGATGAGATCTGCAGGTATCAGCGCTGTAACACAGGGGACGAGGATGAGATCCGCAGGTATCAGCGCTGTAACACAGGGGACGAGGATGAGATCTGCAGGTATCAGCGCTGTAACACAGGGGACGAAGATAAGATCTGCAGGTATCAGCGCTGTAACACAGGGGACGAGGATGAGATCCGCAGGTATCAGCGCTGTAACACAGGGGACGAGGATGAGATCTGCAGGTATCAGCGCTGTAACACAGGGGACGAGGATGAGATCTGCAGGTATCAGCGCTGTAACACAGGGGACGAGGATGAGATCCGCAGGTATCAGCGCTGTAACACAGGGGACGAGGATGAGATCTGCAGGTATCAGCGCTGTAACACAGGGGACGGGGATGAGATCTGCAGGTATCAGCGCTGTAACACAGGGGACGGGGATGAGATCTGCAGGTATCAGCGCTGTAACACAGGGGACGGGGATGAGATCTGCAGGTATCAGCGCTGTAACACAGGGGACGGGGATGAGATCTGCAGGTATCAGCGCTGTAACACAGGGGACGGGGATGAGATCTGCAGGTAACAGCGCTGTAACACAGGAAACGGGGATGAGATCTGCAGGTATCAGCGCTGTAACAAAGGGGACGAGGATGAGATCTGCAGGTATCAGCGCTGTAACAAAGGGGACGAGGATAAGATCCGCAGGTATCAGCGCTGTAACACAGGGGACGAGGATGAGATCCGCAGGTATCAGCGCTGTAACACAGGGGACGAGGATGAGATCCGCAGGTATCAGCGCTGTAACACAGGGGACGAGGATGAGATCTGCAGGTATCAGCGCTGTAACACAGGGGACGAGGATGAGATCTGCAGGTATCAGCGCTGTAACACAGGGGACGAGGATGAGATCTGCAGGTATCAGCGCTGTAACACAGGGGACGGGGATGAGATCTGCAGGTATCAGCGCTGTAACACAGGGGACGAGGATAAGATCCGCAGGTATCAGCGCTGTAACACAGGGGACGAGGATGAGATCTGCAGGTATCAGCGATGTAACACAGGGGACGAGGATGAGATCTGCAGGTATCAGCGCTGTAACACAGGGGATGGGGATGAGATCTGCAGGTATCAGCGCTGTAACACAGGGGACGGGGATGAGATCTGCAGGTATCAGCGCTGTAACACAGGGGACGAGGATAAGATCTGCAGGTATCAGCGTTGTAACACAGGGGACGGGGATGAGATCTGCAGGTATCAGCGTTGTAACACAGGGGACGAGGATGAGATCCGCAGGTATCAGCGCTGTAACACAGGGGACGAGGATAAGATCTGCAGGTATCAGCACTGTAACACAGGGGACGAGGATGAGATCCGCAGGTATCAGCGCTGTAACACAGGGGACGGGGATGAGATCTGCAGGTATCAGCGCTGTAACACAGGGGACGAGGATGAGATCTGCAGGTATCAGCGCTGTAACACAGGGGACGAGGATGAGATCTGCAGGTATCAGCGCTGTAACACAGGGGACGAGGATGAGATCTGCAGGTATCAGCGCTGGAACACAGGGGACGAGGATAAGATCTGCAGGTATCAGCACTGTAACACGGGGGACGAGGATGAGATCCGCAGGTATCAGCGCTGTAACACAGGGGACGAGGATGAGATCTGCAGGTATCAGCGCTGTAACACAGGGGACGAGGATGAGATCTGCAGGTATCAGCGCTGTAACACAGGGGACGAGGATGAGATCTGCAGGTATCAGCGCTGTAACACAGGGGACGAGGATGAGATCTGCAGGTATCAGCGCTGTAACACAGGGGACGAGGATAAGATCTGCAGGTATCAGCGCTGTAACACAGGGGACGAGGATAAGATCTGCAGGTATCAGCACTGTAACACAGGGGACGGGGATGAGATCTGCAGGTAACAGCGCTGTAACACAGGGGACGAGGATGAGATCTGCAGGTATCAGCGCTGTAACACAGGGGACGAGGATAAGATCTGCAGGTATCAGCGCTGTAACACAGGGGACGAGGATGAGATCTGCAGGTATCAGCGCTGTAACACAGGGGACGAGGATGAGATCTGCAGGTATCAGCGCTGTAACACAGGGGACGAGGATAAGATCCGCAGGTATCAGCGCTGTAACACAGGGGACGAGGATGAGATCCGCAGGTATCAGCGCTGTAACACAGGGGACGGGGATGAGATCCGCAGGTATCAGCGCTGTAACACAGGGGACGAGGATGAGATCTGCAGGTATCAGCGCTGTAACACAGGGGACGAGGATGAGATCTGCAGGTATCAGCGCTGTAACACAGGGGACGAGGATGAGATCCGCAGGTATCAGCGCTGTAACACAGGGGACGGGGATGAGATCTGCAGGTAACAGCGCTGTAACACAGGGGACGAGGATGAGATCTGCAGGTATCAGCGCTGTAACACAGGGGACGAGGATGAGATCTGCAGGTATCAGCGCTGTAACACAGGGGACGAGGATGAGATCTGCAGGTATCAGCGCTGTAACACAGGGGACGAGGATGAGATCCGCAGGTATCAGCGCTGTAACACAGGGGACGAGGATAAGATCCGCAGGTATCAGCGCTGTAACACAGGGGACGAGGATGAGATCCGCAGGTATCAGCGCTGTAACACAGGGGACGAGGATGAGATCTGCAGGTATCAGCGCTGTAACACAGGGGACGGGGATGAGATCTGCAGGTATCAGCGCTGTAACACAGGGGACGAGGATGAGATCTGCAGGTAACAGCGCTGTAACACAGGGGACGGGGATGAGATACGCAGGTATCAGCGCTGTAACACAGGGGACGGGGATGAGATACGCAGGTATCAGCGTTGTAACACAGGGGACGAGGATGAGATCTGCAGGTATCAGCGCTGTAACACAGGGGACGAGGATAAGATCTGCAGGTATCAGCGCTGTAACACAGGGGACGGGGATGAGATCTGCAGGTAACAGCGCTGTAACACAGGGGACGAGGATGAGATCCGCAGGTATCAGCGCTGTAACACAGGGGACGGGGATGAGATCTGCAGGTATCAGCGCTGTAACACAGGGGACGAGGATGAGATCTGCAGGTATCAGCGCTGTAACACAGGGGACGAGGATGAGATCTGCAGGTATCAGCGCTGTAACACAGGGGACGGGGATGAGATCCGCAGGTATCAGCGCTGTAACACAGGGGACGAGGATGAGATCTGCAGGTATCAGCGCTGTAACACAGGGGACGAGGATGAGATCTGCAGGTATCAGCGCTGTAACACAGGGGACGAGGATGAGATCTGCAGGTAACAGCGCTGTAACACAGGGGACGAGGATGAGATCTGCAGGTATCAGCGATGTAACACAGGGGACGAGGATGAGATCTGCAGGTATCAGCGCTGTAACACAGGGGACGAGGATGAGATTCGCAGGTATCAGCGCTGTAACACAGGGGACGAGGATGAGATCTGCAGGTATCAGCGCTGTAACACAGGGGACGAGGATGAGATCTGCAGGTATCAGCGCTGTAACACAGGGGACGAGGATGAGATTCGCAGGTATCAGCGCTGTAACACAGGGGACGAGGATGAGATCTGCAGGTATCAGCGCTGTAACACAGGGGACGGGGATGAGATCTGCAGGTATCAGCGCTGTAACACAGGGGACGAGGATGAGATCTGCAGGTATCAGCGCTGTAACACAGGGGACGAGGATGAGATCTGCAGGTAACAGCGCTGTAACACAGGGGACGAGGATGAGATCTGCAGGTATCAGCGCTGTAACACAGGGGACGAGGATGAGATCTGCAGGTATCAGCGCTGTAACACAGGGGACGAGGATGAGATCTGCAGGTAACAGCGCTGTAACACAGGGGACGAGGATGAGATCCGCAGGTATCAGCGCTGTAACACAGGGGACGAGGATGAGATCCGCAGGTATCAGCGCTGTAACACAGGGGACGAGGATGAGATCCGCAGGTATCAGCGCTGTAACACAGGGGACGAGGATGAGATCTGCAGGTATCAGCGCTGTAACACAGGGGACGAGGATGAGATCCGCAGGTATCAGCGCTGTAACACAGGGGACGAGGATGAGATCCGCAGGTATCAGCGCTGTAACACAGGGGACGAGGATGAGATCTGCAGGTAACAGCTCTGTAACACAGGGGACGAGGATGAGATCTGCAGGTATCAGCGCTGTAACACAGGGGACGAGGATGAGATCTGCAGGTATCAGCGCTGTAACACAGGGGACGGGGATGAGATCTGCAGGTAACAGCGCTGTAACACAGGGGACGAGGATAAGATCTGCAGATATCAGCGCTGTAACACAGGGGACGAGGATGAGATCTGCAGGTAACAGCGCTGTAACACAGGGGACGAGGATGAGATCTGCAGGTATCAGCGCTGTAACACAGGGGACGAGGATGAGATCTGCAGGTATCAGCGCTGTAACACAGGGGACGAGGATGAGATCTGCAGGTATCAGCGCTGTAACACAGGGGACGAGGATGAGATCCGCAGGTATCAGCGCTGTAACACAGGGGACGAGGATGAGATCTGCAGGTAACAGCGCTGTAACACAGGGGACGAGGATAAGATCCGCAGGTATCAGCGCTGTAACACAGGGGACGAGGATGAGATCTGCAGGTATCAGCGCTGTAACACAGGGGACGAGGATGAGATCTGCATGTATCAGCGCTGTAACACAGGGGACGGGGATGAGATCTGCAGGTATCAGCGCTGTAACACAGGGGACGAGGATAAGATCTGCAGGTATCAGCGCTGTAACACAGGGGACGAGGATGAGATCTGCAGGTATCAGCGCTGTAACACAGGGGACGAGGATGAGATCTGCAGGTATCAGCGCTGTAACACAGGGGACGGGGATGAGATCTGCAGGTATCAGCGCTGTAACACAGGGGACGAGGATGAGATCTGCAGGTATCAGCGCTGTAACACAGGGGACGAGGATAAGATCCGCAGGTATCAGCGCTGTAACACAGGGGACGAGGATGAGATCTGCAGGTATCAGCGCTGTAACACAGGGGACGAGGATGAGATCTGCAGGTATCAGCGCTGTAACACAGGGGACGAGGATAAGATCCGCAGGTATCAGCGCTGTAACACAGGGGACGAGGATGAGATCTGCAGGTATCAGCGCTGTAACACAGGGGACGGGGATGAGATCTGCAGGTATCAGCGCTGTAACACAGGGGACGAGGATGAGATCTGCAGGTATCAGCGCTGTAACACAGGGGACGAGGATGAGATCCGCAGGTTTCAGCGCTGTAACACAGGGGACGAGGATGAGATCCGCAGGTATCAGCGCTGTAACACAGGGGACGAGGATAAGATCTGCAGGTATCAGCGCTGTAACACAGGGGACGAGGATGAGATCTGCAGGTATCAGCGCTGTAACACAGGGGACGAGGATGAGATCTGCAGGTATCAGCGCTGTAACACAGGGGACGAGGATGAGATCTGCAGGTATCAGCGCTGTAACACAGGGGACGAGGATAAGATCTGCAGGTATCAGCGCTGTAACACAGGGGACGAGGATGAGATCCGCAGGTAACAGCGCTGTAACACAGGGGACGAGGATGAGATCCGCAGGTATCAGCGCTGTAACACAGGGGACGAGGATGAGATCTGCAGGTATCAGCGCTGTAACACAGGGGACGAGGATGAGATCTGCAGGTATCAGCGCTGTAACACAGGGGACGAGGATGAGATCTGCAGGTATCAGCGCTGTAACACAGGGGACGAGGATGAGATCCGCAGGTAACAGCGCTGTAACACAGGGGACGAGGATGAGATCTGCAGGTATCAGCGCTGTAACACAGGGGACGAGGATGAGATCTGCAGGTATCAGCGCTGTAACACAGGGGACGAGGATGAGATCTGCAGGTATCAGCGCTGTAACACAGGGGACGAGGATGAGATCTGCAGGTATCAGCGCTGTAACACAGGGGACGAGGATGAGATCTGCAGGTATCAGCGCTGTAACACAGGGGACGAGGATAAGATCTGCAGGTATCAGCGCTGTAACACAGGGGACGAGGATGAGATCTGCAGGTATCAGCGCTGTAACACAGGGGACGAGGATAAGATCTGCAGGTATCAGCGCTGTAACACAGGGGACGAGGATGAGATCTGCAGGTATCAGCGCTGTAACACAGGGGACGAGGATGAGATCTGCAGGTATCAGCGCTGTAACACAGGGGACGAGGATGAGATCTGCAGGTATCAGCGCTGTAACACAGGGGACGAGGATGAGATCTGCAGGTATCAGCGCTGTAACACAGGGGACGAGGATAAGATCTGCAGGTATCAGCGCTGTAACACAGGGGACGAGGATGAGATCTGCAGGTATCAGCGCTGTAACACAGGGGACGAGGATGAGATCTGCAGGTATCAGCGCTGTAACACAGGGGACGGGGATGAGATCCACAGGTATCAGCACTGTAACACAGGGGACGGGGATGAGATCTGCAGGTATCAGCGCTGTAACACAGGGGACGAGGATGAGATCCGCAGGTATCAGCGCTGTAACACAGGGGACGGGGATGAGATCCACAGGTATCAGCACTGTAACACAGGGGACGGGGATGAGATCTGCAGGTATCAGCGCTGTAACACAGGGGACGAGGATGAGATCCGCAGGTATCAGCGCTGTAACACAGGGGACGGGGATGAGATCTGCAGGTATCAGCGCTGTAACACAGGGGACGAGGATGAGATCCGCAGGTATCAGCGCTGTAACACAGGGGACGAGGATGAGATCTGCAGGTAACAGCGCTGTAACACAGGGGACGAGGATGAGATCCGCAGGTATCAGCGCTGTAACACAGGGGACGAGGATGAGATCCGCAGGTATCAGCGCTGTAACACAGGGGACGAGGATGAGATCCGCAGGTATCAGCGCTGTAACACAGGGGACGAGGATGAGATCTGCAGGTATCAGCGCTGTAACACAGGGGACGAGGATGAGATCTGCAGGTATCAGCGATGTAACACAGGGGACGAGGATGAGATCTGCAGGTATCAGCGCTGTAACACAGGGGACGAGGATGAGATCTGCAGGTATCAGCGCTGTAACACAGGGGACGAGGATGAGATCTGCAGGTATCAGTGCTGTAACACAGGGGACGAGGATGAGATCTGCAGGTATCAGCGCTGTAACACAGGGGACGAGGATGAGATCCGCAGGTATCAGCGCTGTAACACAGGGGACGGGGATGAGATCTGCAGGTATCAGCGCTGTAACACAGGGGACGAGGATGAGATCTGCAGGTATCAGCGCTGTAACACAGGGGACGAGGATGAGATCTGCAGGTATCAGCGCTGTAACACAGGGGACGAGGATGAGATCTGCAGGTATCAGCGCTGTAACACAGGGGACGAGGATGAGATCTGCAGGTATCAGCGCTGTAACACAGGGGACGAGGATGAGATCTGCAGGTATCAGCACTGTAACACAGGGGACGGGGATGAGATCTGCAGGTATCAGCGCTGTAACACAGGGGACGAGGATGAGATCCGCAGGTATCAGCGCTGTAACACAGGGGACGAGGATGAGATCTGCAGGTATCAGCGCTGTAACACAGGGGACGAGGATGAGATCTGCAGGTATCAGCGCTGTAACACAGGGGACGAGGATAAGATCCGCAGGTATCAGCGCTGTAACACAGGGGACGAGGATGAGATCTGCAGGTAACAGCGCTGTAACACAGGGGACGAGGATAAGATCTGCAGGTATCAGCGCTGTAACACAGGGGACGAGGATGAGATCTGCAGGTATCAGCGCTGTAACACAGGGGACGAGGATGAGATCTGCAGGTATCAGCGCTGTAACACAGGGGACGGGGATGAGATCCGCAGGTATCAGCGCTGTAACACAGGGGACGAGGATAAGATCTGCAGGTATCAGCGCTGTAACACAGGGGACGAGGATGAGATCTGCAGGTATCAGCGCTGTAACACAGGGGACGAGGATGAGATCTGCAGGTATCAGCGCTGTAACACAGGGGACGGGGATGAGATCCGCAGGTATCAGCGCTGTAACACAGGGGACGAGGACGAGATCCGCAGGTATCAGCGCTGTAACACAGGGGACGAGGATGAGATCTGCAGGTATCAGCGCTGTAACACAGGGGACGAGGATGAGATCTGCAGGTATCAGCGCTGTAACACAGGGGACGAGGATACGAGGATGAGATCCGCAGGTATCAGCGCTGTAACACAGGGGACGAGGATGAGATCTGCAGGTATCAGCGCTGTAACACAGGGGACGAGGATGAGATCCGCAGGTATCAGCGCTGTAACACAGGGGACGAGGATAAGATCTGCAGGTATCAGCGCTGTAACACAGGGGACGAGGATGAGATCTGCAGGTATCAGCGCTGTAACACAGGGGACGGGGATGAGATCTGCAGGTATCAGCGCTGTAACACAGGGGACGAGGATGAGATCTGCAGGTATCAGCGCTGTAACACAGGGGACGAGGATGAGATACGCAGGTATCAGCGCTGTAACACAGGGGACAGGGATGAGATACGCAGGTATCAGCGCTGTAACACAGGGGACGAGGATGAGATCTGCAGGTATCAGCGCTGTAACACAGGGGACGAGGATGAGATCTGCAGGTATCAGCGCTGTAACACAGGGGACGAGGATGAGATCTGCAGGTATCAGCGCTGTAACACAGGGGACGAGGATGAGATCTGCAGGTATCAGCGCTGTAACACAGGGGACGAGGATGAGATCTGCAGGTATCAGCGCTGTAACACAGGGGACGAGGATAAGATCTGCAGGTATCAGCGCTGTAACACAGGGGACGAGGATGAGAGATCTGCAGGTATCAGCGCTGTAACACAGGGGACGAGGATGAGATCTGCAGGTATCAGCGCTGTAACACAGGGGACGAGGATGAGATCTGCAGGTATCAGCGCTGTAACACAGGGGACGAGGATGAGATCCGCAGGTATCAGCGCTGTAACACAGGGGACGAGGATGAGATCTGCAGGTATCAGCGCTGTAACACAGGGGACGAGGATGAGATCTGCAGGTATCAGCGCTGTAACACAGGGGACGAGGATGAGATCCGCAGGTATCAGCGCTGTAACACAGGGGACGAGGATGAGATCTGCAGGTATCAGCGCTGTAACACAGGGGACGAGGATAAGATCTGCAGGTATCAGCGATGTAACACAGGGGACGAGGATAAGATCTGCAGGTATCAGCGATGTAACACAGGGGACGGGGATGAGATCCGCAGGTATCAGCGTTGTAACACAGGGGACGGGGATGAGATCCGCAGGTATCAGCGCTGTAACACAGGGGACGAGGAAGAGATCCGCAGGTATCAGCGCTGTAACACAGGGGACGAGGATGAGATCTGCAGGTAACAGCGCTGTAACACAGGGGACGAGGATGAGATCCGCAGGTATCAGCGCTGTAACACAGGGGACGAGGATGAGATCTGCAGGTATCAGCGCTGTAACACAGGGGACGAGGATGAGATCCGCAGGTATCAGCGCTGTAACACAGGGGACGAGGATGAGATCCGCAGGTATCAGCGCTGTAACACAGGGGACGAGGATGAGATCTGCAGGTATCAGCGCTGTAACACAGGGGACGGGGATGAGATCTGCAGGTATCAGCGCTGTAACACAGGGGACGGGGATGAGATCTGCAGGTATCAGCGCTGTAACACAGGGGACGAGGATGAGATCTGCAGGTATCAGCGCTGTAACACAGGGGACGAGGATGAGATCTGCAGGTATCAGCGCTGTAACACAGGGGACGAGGATGAGATCTGCAGGTATCAGCGCTGTAACACAGGGGACGAGGATGAGATCTGCAGGTATCAGCACTGTAACACAGGGGACGGGGATGAGATCTGCAGGTATCAGCGCTGTAACACAGGGGACGAGGATGAGATCCGCAGGTATCAGCGCTGTAACACAGGGGACGAGGATGAGATCTGCAGGTATCAGCGCTGTAACACAGGGGACGAGGATAAGATCCGCAGGTATCAGCGCTGTAACACAGGGGACGAGGATGAGATCTGCAGGTAACAGCGCTGTAACACAGGGGACGAGGATAAGATCTGCAGGTATCAGCGCTGTAACACAGGGGACGAGGATGAGATCTGCAGGTATCAGCGCTGTAACACAGGGGACGAGGATGAGATCTGCAGGTATCAGCGCTGTAACACAGGGGACGGGGATGAGATCCGCAGGTATCAGCGCTGTAACACAGGGGACGAGGATAAGATCTGCAGGTATCAGCGCTGTAACACAGGGGACGAGGATGAGATCTGCAGGTATCAGCGCTGTAACACAGGGGACGAGGATGAGATCTGCAGGTATCAGCGCTGTAACACAGGGGACGGGGATGAGATCCGCAGGTATCAGTGATGTAACACAGGGGACGGGGATGAGATCTGCAGGTATCAGCGCTGTAACACAGGGGACGAGGATGAGATCTGCAGGTATCAGCGCTGTAACACAGGGGACGAGGATGAGATCCGCAGGTATCAGCGCTGTAACACAGGGGACGAGGATAAGATCCGCAGGTATCAGCGCTGTAACACAGGGGACGAGGATGAGATCTGCAGGTATCAGCGCTGTAACACAGGGGACGAGGATGAGATCCGCAGGTATCAGCGCTGTAACACAGGGGACGAGGATAAGATCCGCAGGTATCAGCGCTGTAACACAGGGGACGAGGATGAGATCTGCAGGTATCAGCGCTGTAACACAGGGGACGAGGATGAGATCTGCAGGTATCAGCGCTGTAACACAGGGGACGAGGATGAGATCCACAGGTATCAGCGCTGTAACACAGGGGACAAGGATGAGATCCGCAGGTATCAGCGCTGTAACACAGGGGACGAGGATGAGATCCACAGGTATCAGCGCTGTAACACAGGGGACGAGGATGAGATCCACAGGTATCAGCGCTGTAACACAGGGGACAAGGATGAGATCCGCAGGTATCAGCGCTGTAACACAGGGGACGAGGATGAGATCCACAGGTATCAGCGCTGTAACACAGGGGACGAGGATGAGATCTGCAGGTATCAGCGCTGTAACACAGGGGACGAGGATGAGATCTGCAGGTATCAGCGCTGTAACACAGGGGACGAGGATGAGATCTGCAGGTATCAGCGCTGTAACACAGGGGACGAGGATGAGATCTGCAGGTATCAGCGCTGTAACACAGGGGACGAGGATGAGATCCGCAGGTATCAGTGATGTAACACAGGGGACGAGGATGAGATCCGCAGGTATCAGTGATGTAACACAGGGGACGGGGATGAGATCTGCAGGTATCAGCGCTGTAACACAGGGGACGAGGATGAGATCTGCAGGTATCAGCGCTGTAACACAGGGGACGAGGATGAGATCCGCAGGTATCAGCGCTGTAACACAGGGGACGAGGATAAGATCTGCAGGTATCAGCGCTGTAACACAGGGGACGGGGATGAGATCTGCAGGTATCAGCGCTGTAACACAGGGGACGAGGATGAGATCTGCAGGTATCAGCGCTGTAAGACAGGGGACGAGGATGAGATCTGCAGGTATCAGCGCTGTAACACAGGGGACGAGGATGAGATCTGCAGGTAACAGCGATGTAACACAGGGGACGGGGATGAGATCTGCAGGTATCAGCGCTGTAACACAGGGGACGAGGATAAGATCCACAGGTATCAGCGCTGTAACACAGGGGACGAGGATGAGATCTGCAGGTATCAGCGCTGTAACACAGGGGACGAGGATGAGATCTGCAGTTATCAGCGATGTAACACAGGGGACGAGGATGAGATCTGCAGGTATCAGCGCTGTAACACAGGGGACGGGGATGAGATCTGCAGGTATCAGCGCTGTAACACAGGGGACGAGGATGAGATCTGCAGGTATCAGCGCTGTAACACAGGGGACGAGGATGAGATCTGCAGATATCAGCGCTGTAACACAGGGGACGAGGATGAGATCCGCAGGTATCAGCGCTGTAACACAGGGGACGAGGATGAGATCTGCAGGTATCAGCACTGTAACACAGGGGACGAGGATGAGATCTGCAGGTATCAGCGCTGTAACACAGGGGACGAGGATGAGATCTGCAGGTATCAGCGCTGTAACACAGGGGACGGGGATGAGATCTGCAGGTATCAGCGCTGTAACACAGGGGACGAGGATGAGATCTGCAGGTAACAGCGCTGTAACACAGGGGACGAGGATAAGATCCGCAGGTATCAGCGCTGTAACACAGGGGACGAGGATGAGATCTGCAGGTATCAGCGCTGTAACACAGGGGACGAGGATGAGATCTGCAGGTATCAGCGCTGTAACACAGGGGACGAGGATGAGATCTGCAGGTATCAGCGCTGTAACACAGGGGACGAGGATGAGATCTGCAGGTATCAGCGCTGTAACACAGGGGACGAGGATGAGATCTGCAGGTATCAGCGCTGTAACACAGGGGACGAGGATGAGATCTGCAGGTAACATCGTTGTAACACAGGGGACGAGGATGAGATCTGCAGGTATCAGCGCTGTAACACAGGGGACGAGGATGAGATCTGCAGGTAACAGCGATGTAACACAGGGGACGAGGATGAGATCTGCAGGTATCAGCGCTGTAACACAGGGGACGAGGATGAGATCTGCAGGTATCAGCACTGTAACACAGGGGACGGGGATGAGATCTGCAGGTATCAGCGCTGTAACACAGGGGACGAGGATGAGATCTGCAGGTATCAGCGCTGTAACACAGGGGACGAGGATGAGATCTGCAGGTATCAGCGCTGTAACACAGGGGACGGGGATGAGATCTGCAGGTATCAGCGCTGTAACACAGGGGACGAGGATAAGATCTGCAGGTAACAGCGCTGTAACACAGGGGACGAGGATGAGATCTGCAGGTATCAGCGCTGTAACACAGGGGACGAGGATGAGATCTGCAGGTATCAGCGCTGTAACACAGGGGACGAGGATGAGATCTGCAGGTATCAGCGATGTAACACAGGGGACGAGGATGAGATCCGCAGGTATCAGCGTGTAACACAGGGGACGAGGATGAGATCTGCAGGTATCAGCGATGTAACACAGGGGACGAGGATGAGATCTGCAGGTAACAGCGCTGTAACACAGGGGACGGGGATGAGATCTGCAGGTATCAGCGCTGTAACACAGGGGACGAGGATAAGATCCGCAGGTATCAGCGCTGTAACACAGGGGACGAGGATGAGATCCGCAGGTATCAGCGCTGTAACACAGGGGACGGGGATGAGATCTGCAGGTATCAGCGCTGTAACACAGGGGACGAGGATGAGATCCGCAGGTATCAGCGCTGTAACACAGGGGACGAGGATGAGATCCGCAGGTATCAGCGCTGTAACACAGGGGACGGGGATGAGATCCGCAGGTATCAGCGCTGTAACACAGGGGACGAGGATGAGATCCGCAGGTATCAGCGCTGTAACACAGGGGACGAGGATGAGATCCGCAGGTATCAGCGCTGTAACACAGGGGACGAGGATGAGATCCGCAGGTATCAGCGCTGTAACACAGGGGACGAGGATGAGATCCGCAGGTATCAGCGCTGTAACACAGGGGACGAAGATGAGATCTGCAGGTATCAGCGCTGTAACACAGGGGACGAGGATGAGATCTGCAGGTATCAGCGCTGTAACACAGGGGACGAGGATGAGATCTGCAGGTATCAGCGCTGTAACACAGGGGACGAGGATGAGATCTGCAGGTATCAGCGCTGTAACACAGGGGACGGGGATGAGATCCGCAGGTATCAGCGCTGTAACACAGGGGACGGGGATGAGATCCGCAGGTATCAGCGCTGTAACACAGGGGACGAGGATGAGATCCGCAGGTATCAGCGCTGTAACACAGGGGACGAGGATGAGATCTGCAGGTATCAGCGCTGTAACACAGGGGACGAGGATGAGATCTGCAGGTATCAGCGCTGTAACACAGGGGACGAGGATGAGATCCGCAGGTATCAGCGATGTAACACAGGGGACGAGGATGAGATCCACAGGTATCAGCGCTGTAACACAGGGGACGAGGATGAGATCTGCAGGTATCAGCGCTGTAACACAGGGTACGAGGATGAGATCCGCAGGTATCAGCGCTGTAACACAGGGGACGAGGATGAGATCTGCAGGTATCAGCGCTGTAACACAGGGGACGAGGATGAGATCTGCAGGTATCAGCGCTGTAACACAGGGGACGAGGATGAGATCCGCAGGTATCAGCGATGTAACACAGGGGACGAGGATGAGATCCACAGGTATCAGCGCTGTAACACAGGGGACGAGGATGAGATCTGCAGGTATCAGCGCTGTAACACAGGGGACGAGGATGAGATCTGCAGGTAACAGCGCTGTAACACAGGGGACGAGGATGAGATCTGCAGGTATCAGCGCTGTAACACAGGGGACGAGGATGAGATCTACAGGTATCAGCGCTGTAACACAGGGGACGAGGATGAGATCCGCAGGTATCAGCGCTGTAACACAGGGGACGAGGATGAGATCTGCAGGTATCAGCGCTGTAACACAGGGGACGAGGATGAGATCTGCAGGTATCAGCGCTGTAACACAGGGGACGAGGATGAGATCTGCAGGTATCAGCGCTGTAACACAGGGGACGAGGATGAGATCTGCAGGTATCAGCGCTGTAACACAGGGGACGAGGATGAGATCTGCAGGTATCAGCGCTGTAACACAGGGGACGAGGATGAGATCTGCAGGTATCAGCGCTGTAACACAGGGGACGAGGATGAGATCTGCAGGTATCAGCGCTGTAACACAGGGGACGAGGATGAGATCTGCAGGTATCAGCGCTGTAACACAGGGGACGAGGATAAGATCTGCAGGTATCAGCGCTGTAACACAGGGGACGAGGATGAGATCTGCAGGTATCAGCGCTGTAACACAGGGGACGAGGATGAGATCTGCAGGTAACAGCGCTGTAACACAGGGGACGAGGATGAGATCTGCAGGTAACAGCGCTGTAACACAGGGGACGAGGATGAGATCTGCAGGTATCAGCGCTGTAACACAGGGGACGAGGATGAGATCCGCAGGTATCAGCGCTGTAACACAGGGGACGAGGATGAGATCTGCAGGTAACAGCGCTGTAACACAGGGGACGAGGATGAGATCTGCAGGTAACAGCGCTGTAACACAGGGGACGAGGATGAGATCCGCAGGTATCAGCGCTGTAACACAGGGGACGAGGATGAGATCTGCAGGTATCAGCGCTGTAACACAGGGGACGAGGATGAGATCCGCAGGTATCAGCGCTGTAACACAGGGGACGAGGATGAGATCTGCAGGTATCAGCGCTGTAACACAGGGGACGAGGATGAGATCTGCAGGTATCAGCGCTGTAACACAGGGGACGAGGATGAGATCTGCAGGTATCAGCGCTGTAACACAGGGGACGAGGATAAGATCCGCAGATATCAGCGCTGTAACACAGGGGACGAGGATGAGATCTGCAGGTATCAGCGCTGTAACACAGGGGACGAGGATGAGATCTGCAGGTATCAGCGCTGTAACACAGGGGACGAGGATAAGATCCGCAGATATCAGCGCTGTAACACAGGGGACGAGGATAAGATCCGCAGATATCAGCGCTGTAACACAGGGGACGAGGATGAGATCTGCAGGTATCAGCGCTGTAACACAGGGGACGAGGATGAGATCTGCAGGTAACAGCGCTGTAACACAGGGGACGAGGATGAGATCTGCAGGTATCAGCGCTGTAACACAGGGGACGAGGATGAGATCTGCAGGTAACAGCGCTGTAACACAGGGGACGAGGATGAGATCTGACGAGGATGAGATCTGCAGGTATCAGCGCTGTAACACAGGGGACGAGGATGAGATCTGCAGGTATCAGCGCTGTAACACAGGGGACGAGGATGAGATCTGCAGGTAACAGCGCTGTAACACAGGGGACGAGGATGAGATCCACAGGTATCAGCGCTGTAACACAGGGGACGAGGATGAGATCCACAGGTATCAGCGCTGTAACACAGGGGACGAGGATGAGATCTGCAGGTATCAGCGCTGTAACACAGGGGACGGGGATGAGATCTGCAGGTAACAGCGATGTAACACAGGGGACGGGGATGAGATCTGCAGGTATCAGCGCTGTAACACAGGGGACGAGGATAAGATCTGCAGGTATCAGCGCTGTAACACAGGGGACGAGGATGAGATCTGCAGGTATCAGCGCTGTAACACAGGGGACGAGGATGAGATCCGCAGGTATCAGCGCTGTAACACAGGGGACGAGGATGAGATCCGCAGGTATCAGCGCTGTAACACAGGGGACGAGGATGAGATCTGCAGGTAACAGCGCTGTAACACAGGGGACGAGGATAAGATCCACAGGTATCAGCGCTGTAACACAGGGGACGAGGATAAGATCCACAGGTATCAGCGCTGTAACACAGGGGACGAGGATGAGATCTGCAGGTATCAGCGCTGTAACACAGGGGACGAGGATGAGATCTGCAGGTATCAGCGCTGTAACACAGGGGACGAGGATGAGATCCGCAGGTATCAACGCTGTAACACAGGGGACGAGGATGAGATCCGCAGGTATCAGCGCTGTAACACAGGACGAGGATGAGATCTGCAGGTATCAGCGCTGTAACACAGGGGACGAGGATGAGATCTACAGGTATCAGCGCTGTAACACAGGGGACGAGGATGAGATCCGCAGGTATCAGCGCTGTAACACAGGGGACGAGGATGAGATCCGCAGATATCAGCGCTGTAACACAGGGGACGAGGATGAGATCTGCAAGTATCAGCGCTGTAACACAGGGGACGAGGATGAGATCTGCAGGTATCAGCGCTGTAACACAGGGGACGAGGATGAGATCTACAGGTATCAGCGCTGTAACACAGGGGACGAGGATGAGATCTGCAGGTATCAGCGCTGTAACACAGGGGACGAGGATGAGATCCGCAGGTATCAGTGATGTAACACAGGGGACGGGGATGAGATCTGCAGGTATCAGCGCTGTAACACAGGGGACGAGGATGAGATCCGCAGGTATCAGCGCTGTAACACAGGGGACGAGGATGAGATCCGCAGGTATCAGCGCTGTAACACAGGGGACGAGGATGAGATCCGCAGGTATCAGTGATGTAACACAGGGGACGAGGATGAGATCCGCAGGTATCAGTGATGTAACACAGGGGACGGGGATGAGATCTGCAGGTATCAGCGCTGTAACACAGGGGACGAGGATGAGATCCGCAGGTATCAGTGATGTAACACAGGGGACGGGGATGAGATCTGCAGGTATCAGCGCTGTAACACAGGGGACGAGGATGAGATCTGCAGGTATCAGCGCTGTAACACAGGGGACGAGGATGAGATCTGCAGGTATCAGCGCTGTAACACAGGGGACGAGGATGAGATCTGCAGGTATCAGCGCTGTAACACAGGGGACGAGGATGAGATCTGCAGGTATCAGCGCTGTAACACAGGGGACGAGGATGAGATCTGCAGGTATCAGCGCTGTAACACAGGGGACGAGGATGAGATCCGCAGGTATCAGCGCTGTAACACAGGGGACGAGGATGAGATCCGCAGGTATCAGTGATGTAACACAGGGGACGAGGATGAGATCCGCAGGTATCAGTGATGTAACACAGGGGACGGGGATGAGATCTGCAGGTATCAGCGCTGTAACACAGGGGACGAGGATGAGATCTGCAGGTATCAGCGCTGTAACACAGGGGACGAGGATGAGATCCGCAGGTATCAGCGCTGTAACACAGGGGACGAGGATAAGATCTGCAGGTATCAGCGCTGTAACACAGGGGACGGGGATGAGATCTGCAGGTATCAGCGCTGTAACACAGGGGACGAGGATGAGATCTGCAGGTATCAGCGCTGTAACACAGGGGACGAGGATGAGATCTGCAGGTATCAGCGCTGTAACACAGGGGACGAGGATGAGATCTGCAGGTATCAGCGCTGTAACACAGGGGACGAGGATGAGATCTGCAGGTATCAGCGCTGTAACACAGGGGACGAGGATGAGATCCGCAGGTATCAGTGATGTAACACAGGGGACGAGGATGAGATCCGCAGGTATCAGTGATGTAACACAGGGGACGAGGATGAGATCTGCAGGTATCAGCGCTGTAACACAGGGGACGAGGATGAGATCTGCAGGTATCAGCGCTGTAACACAGGGGACGAGGATGAGATCTGCAGGTATCAGCGCTGTAACACAGGGGACGAGGATGAGATCTGCAGGTATCAGCGCTGTAACACAGGGGACGAGGATGAGATCTGCAGGTATCAGCGCTGTAACACAGGGGACGAGGATAAGATCTGCAGGTATCAGCGCTGTAACACAGGGGACGAGGATGAGATCTGCAGGTATCAGCGCTGTAACACAGGGGACGAGGATGAGATCTGCAGGTAACAGCGCTGTAACACAGGGGACGAGGATGAGATCTGCAGGTAACAGCGCTGTAACACAGGGGACGAGGATGAGATCTGCAGGTATCAGCGCTGTAACACAGGGGACGAGGATGAGATCCGCAGGTATCAGCGCTGTAACACAGGGGACGAGGATGAGATCTGCAGGTAACAGCGCTGTAACACAGGGGACGAGGATGAGATCTGCAGGTAACAGCGCTGTAACACAGGGGACGAGGATGAGATCCGCAGGTATCAGCGCTGTAACACAGGGGACGAGGATGAGATCTGCAGGTATCAGCGCTGTAACACAGGGGACGAGGATGAGATCCGCAGGTATCAGCGCTGTAACACAGGGGACGAGGATGAGATCTGCAGGTATCAGCGCTGTAACACAGGGGACGAGGATGAGATCTGCAGGTATCAGCGCTGTAACACAGGGGACGAGGATGAGATCTGCAGGTATCAGCGCTGTAACACAGGGGACGAGGATAAGATCCGCAGATATCAGCGCTGTAACACAGGGGACGAGGATGAGATCTGCAGGTATCAGCGCTGTAACACAGGGGACGAGGATGAGATCTGCAGGTATCAGCGCTGTAACACAGGGGACGAGGATAAGATCCGCAGATATCAGCGCTGTAACACAGGGGACGAGGATAAGATCCGCAGATATCAGCGCTGTAACACAGGGGACGAGGATGAGATCTGCAGGTATCAGCGCTGTAACACAGGGGACGAGGATGAGATCTGCAGGTAACAGCGCTGTAACACAGGGGACGAGGATGAGATCTGCAGGTATCAGCGCTGTAACACAGGGGACGAGGATGAGATCTGCAGGTAACAGCGCTGTAACACAGGGGACGAGGATGAGATCTGACGAGGATGAGATCTGCAGGTATCAGCGCTGTAACACAGGGGACGAGGATGAGATCTGCAGGTATCAGCGCTGTAACACAGGGGACGAGGATGAGATCTGCAGGTAACAGCGCTGTAACACAGGGGACGAGGATGAGATCCACAGGTATCAGCGCTGTAACACAGGGGACGAGGATGAGATCCACAGGTATCAGCGCTGTAACACAGGGGACGAGGATGAGATCTGCAGGTATCAGCGCTGTAACACAGGGGACGGGGATGAGATCTGCAGGTAACAGCGATGTAACACAGGGGACGGGGATGAGATCTGCAGGTATCAGCGCTGTAACACAGGGGACGAGGATAAGATCTGCAGGTATCAGCGCTGTAACACAGGGGACGAGGATGAGATCTGCAGGTATCAGCGCTGTAACACAGGGGACGAGGATGAGATCCGCAGGTATCAGCGCTGTAACACAGGGGACGAGGATGAGATCCGCAGGTATCAGCGCTGTAACACAGGGGACGAGGATGAGATCTGCAGGTAACAGCGCTGTAACACAGGGGACGAGGATAAGATCCACAGGTATCAGCGCTGTAACACAGGGGACGAGGATAAGATCCACAGGTATCAGCGCTGTAACACAGGGGACGAGGATGAGATCTGCAGGTATCAGCGCTGTAACACAGGGGACGAGGATGAGATCTGCAGGTATCAGCGCTGTAACACAGGGGACGAGGATGAGATCCGCAGGTATCAACGCTGTAACACAGGGGACGAGGATGAGATCCGCAGGTATCAGCGCTGTAACACAGGACGAGGATGAGATCTGCAGGTATCAGCGCTGTAACACAGGGGACGAGGATGAGATCTACAGGTATCAGCGCTGTAACACAGGGGACGAGGATGAGATCCGCAGGTATCAGCGCTGTAACACAGGGGACGAGGATGAGATCCGCAGATATCAGCGCTGTAACACAGGGGACGAGGATGAGATCTGCAAGTATCAGCGCTGTAACACAGGGGACGAGGATGAGATCTGCAGGTATCAGCGCTGTAACACAGGGGACGAGGATGAGATCTACAGGTATCAGCGCTGTAACACAGGGGACGAGGATGAGATCTGCAGGTATCAGCGCTGTAACACAGGGGACGAGGATGAGATCCGCAGGTATCAGTGATGTAACACAGGGGACGGGGATGAGATCTGCAGGTATCAGCGCTGTAACACAGGGGACGAGGATGAGATCCGCAGGTATCAGCGCTGTAACACAGGGGACGAGGATGAGATCCGCAGGTATCAGCGCTGTAACACAGGGGACGAGGATGAGATCCGCAGGTATCAGTGATGTAACACAGGGGACGAGGATGAGATCCGCAGGTATCAGTGATGTAACACAGGGGACGGGGATGAGATCTGCAGGTATCAGCGCTGTAACACAGGGGACGAGGATGAGATCCGCAGGTATCAGTGATGTAACACAGGGGACGGGGATGAGATCTGCAGGTATCAGCGCTGTAACACAGGGGACGAGGATGAGATCTGCAGGTATCAGCGCTGTAACACAGGGGACGAGGATGAGATCTGCAGGTATCAGCGCTGTAACACAGGGGACGAGGATGAGATCTGCAGGTATCAGCGCTGTAACACAGGGGACGAGGATGAGATCTGCAGGTATCAGCGCTGTAACACAGGGGACGAGGATGAGATCCGCAGGTATCAGCGCTGTAACACAGGGGACGAGGATGAGATCCGCAGGTATCAGTGATGTAACACAGGGGACGAGGATGAGATCCGCAGGTATCAGTGATGTAACACAGGGGACGGGGATGAGATCTGCAGGTATCAGCGCTGTAACACAGGGGACGAGGATGAGATCTGCAGGTATCAGCGCTGTAACACAGGGGACGAGGATGAGATCCGCAGGTATCAGCGCTGTAACACAGGGGACGAGGATAAGATCTGCAGGTATCAGCGCTGTAACACAGGGGACGGGGATGAGATCTGCAGGTATCAGCGCTGTAACACAGGGGACGAGGATGAGATCTGCAGGTATCAGCGCTGTAACACAGGGGACGAGGATGAGATCTGCAGGTATCAGCGCTGTAACACAGGGGACGAGGATGAGATCCGCAGGTATCAGTGATGTAACACAGGGGACGAGGATGAGATCCGCAGGTATCAGTGATGTAACACAGGGGACGGGGATGAGATCTGCAGGTATCAGCGCTGTAACACAGGGGACGAGGATAAGATCCACAGGTATCAGCACTGTAACACAGGGGACGAGGATGAGATCCGCAGGTATCAGCGCTGTAACACAGGGGACGAGGATGAGATCTGCAGGTATCAGCACTGTAACACAGGGGACGGGGATGAGATCTGCAGGTATCAGCGCTGTAACACAGGGGACGAGGATGAGATCTGCAGGTATCAGCGATGTAACACAGGGGACGAGGATGAGATCTGCAGGTATCAGCGCTGTAACACAGGGGACGAGGATGAGATCTGCAGGTATCAGCGATGTAACACAGGGGACGAGGATGAGATCTGCAGGTATCAGCGCTGTAACACAGGGGACGGGGATGAGATCTGCAGGTATCAGCGCTGTAACACAGGGGACGAGGATGAGATCTGCAGGTATCAGCGCTGTAACACAGGGGACGAGGATGAGATCTGCAGGTATCAGCGCTGTAACACAGGGGACGAGGATGAGATCCGCAGGTATCAGCGCTGTAACACAGGGGACGAGGATGAGATCTGCAGGTATCAGCACTGTAACACAGGGGACGAGGATGAGATCTGCAGGTATCAGCGCTGTAACACAGGGGACGAGGATGAGATCTGCAGGTATCAGCGCTGTAACACAGGGGACGGGGATGAGATCTGCAGGTATCAGCGCTGTAACACAGGGGACGAGGATGAGATCTGCAGGTAACAGCGCTGTAACACAGGGAACGAGGATAAGATCCGCAGGTATCAGCGCTGTAACACAGGGGACGAGGATGAGATCTGCAGGTATCAGCGCTGTAACACAGGGGACGAGGATGAGATCTGCAGGTATCAGCGCTGTAACACAGGGGACGAGGATGAGATCTGCAGGTATCAGCGCTGTAACACAGGGGACGAGGATGAGATCTGCAGGTATCAGCGCTGTAACACAGGGGACGAGGATGAGATCTGCAGGTATCAGCGCTGTAACACAGGGGACGAGGATGAGATCTGCAGGTAACATCGTTGTAACACAGGGGACGAGGATGAGATCTGCAGGTATCAGCGCTGTAACACAGGGGACGAGGATGAGATCTGCAGGTAACAGCGATGTAACACAGGGGACGAGGATGAGATCTGCAGGTATCAGCGCTGTAACACAGGGGACGAGGATGAGATCTGCAGGTATCAGCGCTGTAACACAGGGGACGAGGATGAGATCTGCAGGTATCAGCGCTGTAACACAGGGGACGAGGATGAGATCTGCAGGTATCAGCGCTGTAACACAGGGGACGAGGATGAGATCTGCAGGTATCAGCGCTGTAACACAGGGGACGGGGATGAGATCTGCAGGTATCAGCGCTGTAACACAGGGGACGAGGATAAGATCCGCAGGTATCAGCGCTGTAACACAGGGGACGAGGATGAGATCTGCAGGTATCAGCGCTGTAACACAGGGGACGAGGATGAGATCTGCAGGTATCAGCGCTGTAACACAGGGGACGAGGATAAGATCCGCAGGTATCAGCGCTGTAACACAGGGGACGAGGATGAGATCTGCAGGTATCAGCGCTGTAACACAGGGGACGGGGATGAGATCTGCAGGTATCAGCGCTGTAACACAGGGGACGAGGATGAGATCTGCAGGTATCAGCGCTGTAACACAGGGGACGAGGATGAGATCTGCAGGTATCAGCGCTGTAACACAGGGGACGAGGATGAGATCTGCAGGTATCAGCGCTGTAACACAGGGGACGAGGATGAGATCTGCAGGTATCAGCGCTGTAACACAGGGGACGAGGATGAGATCTGCAGGTATCAGCGCTGTAACACAGGGGACGAGGATGAGATCTGCAGGTATCAGCGCTGTAACACAGGGGACGAGGATGAGATCCGCAGGTATCAGCGCTGTAACACAGGGGACGAGGATGAGATCTGCAGGTATTAACGTTGTAACACAGGGGACGAGGATGAGATCCGCAGGTATCAGCACTGTAACACAGGGGACGAGGATGAGATCCGCAGGTATCAGCGCTGTAACACAGGGGACGAGGATGAGATCCGCAGGTATCAGCGCTGTAACACAGGGGACGAGGATGAGATCTGCAGGTATCAGCGCTGTAACACAGGGAACGAGGATGAGATCTGCAGGTATCAGCGCTGTAACACAGGGGACGAGGATGAGATCTGCAGGTATCAGCACTGTAACACAGGGGACGGGGATGAGATCTGCAGGTATCAGCGCTGTAACACAGGGGACGAGGATGAGATCTGCAGGTATCAGCGCTGTAACACAGGGGACGAGGATGAGATCTGCAGGTATCAGCGCTGTAACACAGGGGACGGGGATAAGATCTGCAGGTATCAGCGCTGTAACACAGGGGACGAGGATGAGATCTGCAGGTATCAGCACTGTAACACAGGGGACGAGGATGAGATCTGCAGGTATCAGCGCTGTAACACAGGGGACGAGGATGAGATCTGCAGGTATCAGCACTGTAACACAGGGGACGGGGATGAGATCTGCAGGTATCAGCGCTGTAACACAGGGGACGAGGATGAGATCCGCAGGTATCAGCGCTGTAACACAGGGGACGAGGATGAGATCCGCAGGTATCAGCGCTGTAACACAGGGGACGAGGATGAGATCTGCAGGTATCAGCGCTGTAACACAGGGGACGAGGATGAGATCTGCAGGTATCAGCGCTGTAACACAGGGGACGAGGATGAGATCCGCAGGTATCAGCGCTGTAACACAGGGGACGAGGATGAGATCTGCAGGTATCAGCGCTGTAACACAGGGGACGAGGATGAGATCTGCAGGTATCAGCGCTGTAACACAGGGGACG
Source organism: Pseudophryne corroboree (assembly GCF_028390025.1). NCBI lineage: Eukaryota > Metazoa > Chordata > Amphibia > Anura > Myobatrachidae > Pseudophryne > Pseudophryne corroboree. The sequence continues at coordinate 480,850,952 of NC_086451.1, forward strand.
AGGATGAGATCTGCAGGTATCAGCGCTGTAACACAGAGGACGAGGATGAGATCTGCAGGTATCAGCGCTGTAACACAGAGGACGAGGATGAGATCTGCAGGTATCAGCACTGTAACACAGGGGACGGGGATGAGATCTGCAGGTATCAGCGCTGTAACACAGGGGACGAGGATGAGATCTGCAGGTATCAGCGCTGTAACACAGGGGACGGGGATGAGATCCGCAGGTATCAGCGCTGTAACACAGGGGACGAGGATGAGATCTGCAGGTATCAGCGCTGTAACACAGGGGACGAGGATGAGATCTGCAGGTATCAGCACTGTAACACAGGGGACGGGGATGAGATCTGCAGGTATCAGCGCTGTAACACAGGGGACGAGGATGAGATCCGCAGGTATCAGCGCTGTAACACAGGGGACGAGGATGAGATCTGCAGGTATCAGCGCTGTAACACAGGGGACGGGGATGAGATCCGCAGGTATCAGCGCTGTAACACAGGGGACGGGGATGAGATCCGCAGGTATCAGCGCTGTAACACAGGGGACGAGGATGAGATCCGCAGGTATCAGCGCTGTAACACAGGGGACGGGGATGAGATCCGCAGGTATCAGCGCTGTAACACAGGGGACGGGGATGAGATCTGCAGGTATCAGCGCTGTAACACAGGGGACGAGGATGAGATCTGCAGGTATCAGCGCTGTAACACGGGGGACGAGGATGAGATCTGCAGGTATCAGCGCTGTAACACAGGGGACGAGGATGAGATCTGCAGGTATCAGCGCTGTAACACAGGGGACGAGGATGAGATCTGCAGATATCAGCGCTGTAACACAGGGGACGGGGATGAGATCCGCAGGTATCAGCGCTGTAACACAGGGGACGAGGATGAGATCTGCAGGTATCAGCGCTGTAACACAGGGGACGAGGATGAGATCCGCAGGTAACAGCGCTGTAACACAGGGGACGAGGATAAGATCTGCAGGTATCAGCGCTGTAACACAGGGGACGAGGATGAGATCTGCAGGTATCAGCGCTGTAACACAGGGGACGAGGATAAGATCCGCAGGTATCAGCGCTGTAACACAGGGGACGAGGATGAGATCTGCAGGTATCAGCGCTGTAACACAGGGGACGAGGATGAGATCTGCAGGTATCAGCGCTGTAACACAGGGGACGAGGATGAGATCCGCAGGTATCAGCGCTGTAACACAGGGGACGGGGATGAGATCCGCAGGTATCAGCGCTGTAACACAGGGGACGAGGATGAGATCCGCAGGTATCAGCGCTGTAACACAGGGGACGAGGATGAGATCCGCAGGTATCAGCGCTGTAACACAGGGGACGAGGATAAGATCCGCAGGTATTAACGTTGTAACACAGGGGACGAGGATGAGATCTGCAGGTATTAACGTTGTAACACAGGGGACGAGGATGAGATCCGCAGGTATCAGCGCTGTAACACAGGGGACGAGGATAAGATCCGCAGGTATTAACGTTGTAACACAGGGGACGAGGATGAGATCTGCAGGTATTAACGTTGTAACACAGGGGACGAGGATGAGATCCGCAGGTATCAGCGCTGTAACACAGGGGACGAGGATAAGATCCGCAGGTATTAACGTTGTAACACAGGGGACGAGGATGAGATCTGCAGGTATTAACGTTGTAACACAGGGGACGAGGATGAGATCTGCAGGTATCAGCGCTGTAACACAGGGGACGAGGATGAGATCTGCAGGTATCAGCGCTGTAACACAGGGGACGAGGATGAGATCTGCAGGTAACAGCACTGTAACACAGGGGACGAGGATGAGATCCGCAGGTATCAGCACTGTAACACAGGGGACGAGGATGAGATCTGCAGGTATCAGCGCTGTAACACAGGGGACGAGGATGAGATCCGCAGGTATTAACGTTGTAACACAGGGGACGAGGATGAGATCCGCAGGTATCAGCGCTGTAACACAGGGGACGAGGATGAGATCTGCAGGTATCAGCGCTGTAACACAGGGGACGAGGATGAGATCTGCAGGTATCAGCGCTGTAACACAGGGGACGAGGATAAGATCCGCAGGTATCAGCGCTGTAACACAGGGGACGAGGATAAGATCCGCAGGTATCAGCGCTGTAACACAGGGGACGAGGATAAGATCCGCAGGTATCAGCGCTGTAACACAGGGGACGAGGATAAGATCTGCAGGTATCAGCGCTGTAACACAGGGGACGAGGATAAGATCCGCAGGTATCAGCGCTGTAACACAGGGGGCGAGGATGAGATCTGCAGGTATCAGCGCTGTAACACAGGGGATGGGGATGAGATCCGCAGGTATCAGCGCTGTAACACAGGGGACGAGGATGAGATCTGCAGGTATCAGCGCTGTAACACAGGGGACGGGGATAAGATCTGCAGGTATCAGCGCTGTAACACAGGGGACGAGGATGAGATCCGCAGGTATCAGCGCTGTAACACAGGGGACGAGGATAAGATCTGCAGGTATCAGCGCTGTAACACAGGGGACGAGGATGAGATCTGCAGGTATCAGCGCTGTAACACAGGGGATGGGGATGAGATCCGCAGGTATCAGCGCTGTAACACAGGGGACGAGGATAAGATCTGCAGGTATCAGCGCTGTAACACAGGGGACGAGGATGAGATCTGCAGGTATCAGCGCTGTAACACAGGGGACGAGGATGAGATCTGCAGGTATCAGCGCTGTAACACAGGGGACGAGGATAAGATCTGCAGGTATCAGCGTTGTAACACAGGGGACGAGGATGAGATCTGCAGGTATCAGCGCTGTAACACAGGGGACGAGGATGAGATCCGCAGGTATCAGCGCTGTAACACAGGGGACGAGGATAAGATCTGCAGGTATCAGCGCTGTAACACAGGGGACGAGGATGAGATCTGCAGGTATCAGCGCTGTAACACAGGGGACGAGGATAAGATCTGCAGGTATCAGCGCTGTAACACAGGGGACGAGGATGAGATCCGCAGGTATCAGCGCTGTAACACAGGGGACGAGGATGAGATCCGCAGGTATCAGCGCTGTAACACAGGGGACGAGGATGAGATCTGCAGGTATCAGCGCTGTAACACAGGGGACGAGGATGAGATCTGCAGGTATCAGCGCTGTAACACAGGGGACGAGGATAAGATCTGCAGGTATCAGCGTTGTAACACAGGGTACGAGGATGAGATCTGCAGGTATCAGCGCTGTAACACAGGGGACGAGGATGAGATCCGCAGGTCTCAGCACTGTAACACAGGGGACGAGGATGAGATCTGCAGGTATCAGCGCTGTAACACAGGGGACGAGGATGAGATCTGCAGGTATCAGCGCTGTAACACAGGGGACGAGGATAAGATCTGCAGGTATCAGCGCTGTAACACAGGGGACGAGGATAAGATCTGCAGGTATCAGCGCTGTAACACAGGGGACGAGGATGAGATCTGCAGGTATCAGCGCTGTAACACAGGGGACGAGGATGAGATCCGCAGGTATCAGCGCTGTAACACAGGGGACGGGGATGAGATCTGCAGGTATCAGCGCTGTAACACAGGGGACGGGGATGAGATCTGCAGGTATCAGCGCTGTAACACAGGGGACGAGGATGAGATCTGCAGGTATCAGCGCTGTAACACAGGGGACGAGGATGAGATCCGCAGGTATCAGCGCTGTAACACAGGGGACGGGGATGAGATCTGCAGGTATCAGCGCTGTAACACAGGGGACGAGGATGAGATCCGCAGGTATCAGCGCTGTAACACAGGGGACGAGGATGAGATCCGCAGGTATCAGCGCTGTAACACAGGGGACGAGGATGAGATCTGCAGGTATCAGCGCTGTAACACAGGGGACGAGGATGAGATCTGCAGGTATCAGCGCTGTAACACAGGGAACGAGGATGAGATCTGCAGGTATCAGCGCTGTAACACAGGGGACGAGGATGAGATCTGCAGGTATCAGCGCTGTAACACAGGGGACGAGGATGAGATCCGCAGGTATCAGCACTGTAACACAGGGGACGGGGATGAGATCTGCAGGTATCAGCGCTGTAACACAGGGGACGAGGATGAGATCTGCAGGTATCAGCATTGTAACACAGGGGACGAGGATGAGATCTGCAGGTATCAGCGCTGTAACACAGGGGACGAGGATGAGATCCGCAGGTAACAGCGCTGTAACACAGGGGACGAGGATGAGATCTGCAGGTATCAGCGCTGTAACACAGGGGACGAGGATAAGATCTGCAGGTATCAGCGCTGTAACACAGGGGACGAGGATGAGATCTGCAGGTATCAGCATTGTAACACAGGGGACGAGGATGAGATCTGCAGGTATCAGCGCTGTAACACAGGGGACGAGGATGAGATCTGCAGGTATCAGCGCTGTAACACAGGGGACGAGGATGAGATCTGCAGGTATTAGCGCTGTAACACAGGGGACGAGGATGAGATCTGCAGGTATCAGCGCTGTAACACAGGGGACGAGGATGAGATCTGCAGGTATCAGCGCTGTAACACAGGGGACGAGGATGAGATCTGCAGGTATCAGCGCTGTAACACAGGGGACGAGGATGAGATCTGCAGGTATCAGCGCTGTAACACAGGGGACGAGGATGAGATCTGCAGGTATCAGCGCTGTAACACAGGGGACGAGGATGAGATCTGCAGGTATCAGCGCTGTAACACAGGGGACGAGGATGAGATCCGCAGGTATCAGCGATGTAACACAGGGGACGAGGATGAGATCTGCAGGTATCAGCACTGTAACACAGGGGACGAGGATGAGATCTGCAGGTATCAGCGCTGTAACACAGGGGACGAGGATGAGATCTGCAGGTATCAGCGCTGTAACACAGGAGACGAGGATAAGATCTGCAGGTATCAGCGCTGTAACACAGGGGACGAGGATGAGATCTGCAGGTATCAGCGATGTAACACAGGGGACGAGGATGAGATCTGCAGGTATCAGCGCTGTAACACAGGGGACGAGGATGAGATCTGCAGGTATCAGCGCTGTAACACAGGGGACGGGGATGAGATCTGCAGGTATCAGCGCTGTAACACAGGGGACGAGGATGAGATCTTCAGGTATCAGCGCTGTAACACAGGGGACGAGGATGAGATCTGCAGGTATCAGCGCTGTAACACAGGGGACGGGGATGAGATCTGCAGGTATCAGCGCTGTAACACAGGGGACGGGGATGAGATCAGCAGGTATCAGCGCTGTAACACAGGGGACGAGGATGAGATCTGCAGGTATCAGCGCTGTAACACAGGGGACGAGGATGAGATCTGCAGGTATCAGCGCTGTAACACGGGGGACGAGGATGAGATCCGCAGGTATCAGCGCTGTAACACAGGGGACGAGGATGAGATCCACAGGTATCAGCGCTGTAACACAGGGGACGGGGATGAGATCCACAGGTATCAGCGCTGTAACACAGGGGACGAGGATGAGATCCACAGGTATCAGCGCTGTAACACAGGGGACGGGGATGAGATCCACAGGTATCAGCGCTGTAACACAGGGGACGAGGATGAGATCCACAGGTATCAGCGCTGTAACACAGGGGACGAGGATGAGATCTGCAGGTATCAGTGCTGTAACACAGGGGACGAGGATAAGATCCGCAGATATCAGCGCTGTAACACAGGGGACGAGGATGAGATCTGCAGGTATCAGCGCTGTAACACAGGGGACGAGGATGAGATCTGCAGGTATCAGCGCTGTAACACAGGGGACGAGGATGAGATCCGCAGGTATCAGCGCTGTAACACAGGGGACGAGGATGAGATCCACAGGTATCAGCGCTGTAACACAGGGGACGGGGATGAGATCCACAGATATCAGCGCTGTAACACAGGGGACGAGGATGAGATCTGCAGGTATCAGCGCTGTAACACAGGGGACGGGGATGAGATCCGCAGGTAACAGCGCTGTAACACAGGGGACGAGGATGAGATCTGCAGGTATCAGCGCTGTAACACAGGGGACGAGGATGAGATCTGACGAGGATGAGATCTGCAGGTATCAGCACTGTAACACAGGGGACGGGGATGAGATCCGCAGGTATCAGCGCTGTAACACAGGGGACGAGGATGAGATCTGCAGGTATCAGCGCTGTAACACAGGGGACGAGAGATCTGCAGGTATCAGCGCTGTAACACAGGGGACGAGGATGAGATCTGCAGGTATCAGCGCTGTAACACAGGGGACGAGGATGAGATCTGCAGGTATCAGCGCTGTAACACAGGGAGAAGGCAGAGGATCCCACAGTCTGTGCACGAAATAGCCCAATATCTTTACTTACAGTAATACAGACATGAGGCTATTGGCCATTACCTTGGGTTGGTTTTATGCCTCACAGACAATATACAGAAATGATCAGAACACATGAAACCGATACACCCAAAGCTCTCAGTGAGGCCGTTTCTGTAGTCGCCAAAAAGACTTTTGATGGGATATACTGGGACTGGGTGATGTTACCATTAGCCCACGCGTCTGCTAGTGTCTCCCTCATGTACCATGTAACTCTGTGATTTCCCATTAGAAGAGGTACACAACGGGGTGCCCCACTTTCCACATTGCTGAACATGTTTGTGTACAGGATAGCCTCGGTGGCTCTGCTGCAATTACCTGTGCGGGTGACACAGTGGTGTGTAGTGCTTACAGTGTTTGGTACATCTCTCAGTTCTGTAATGATCACGGGTAGATGTCCCATTTACTGCGCCTTTATGTCGCTCCCACAGACTGTCTCCCGAGGGGTTGCTCTATTAGCGAGGATGTCACAGACACAATGTTACATGACAAGCGCCAACGTGAATCCCCGTCCATGGAGTCTCGGCTGTGTCATTCCCGGGAACGCTCACCACAGATAACACATCACAGTAAGTGACAGCAGTGTCATCTGTGAGACGCAGGAGAAGGGAGAGCGGAAAATGATGCAAAGAGATTGTTTATCCATCCCACCGGGGACCCTGCAAACACGACGGATAATTCCTATTATTTATAATGCATTGTAAAGGTGCTGGCAACCTGTAAATGCACATTATTATTATTATTATTATTATTATTACCAGTTATTTATATAGCGCACACATATTCCGCAGCGCTTTACAGAGAATATTTTGCCCATTCACATCAGTCCCTGCCCCAGTGGAGCTTACACTCTATATTCCCTATCACATGTACACACAGACACATTCACGCTAGTGTTAATTTTGTTGGAAGCCAATTAACCTACCAGTATATTTTTGGATTGTGGGAGGAACCCGGAGTACCCGGAGGAAACCCACGCAAGTACGGGGAGAATATACAAACTCCGCACAGTTAGGGCCATGGTGGGAATCGAACCCATGACCTCAGTGCTGTGAGGCAGTAATGCTAACCATTACACCGTCCGTACTGCCCCATAGCAGCAGATACATAAAGTGTTCATACATGTTATGCCCCGCCCCCAGCGTTCAGGCCCCATCTACTGACACCTACCATCCCAGTAGTTATGTAACAGGAAATGATAGCCTGGAGTCTAACAGTCACTCTGGTTACCAACTTGGGACCTGGAGTCCAGCAGTCCCTCTGGATACCAACATGGAGTCTGGAGTCCAACAGTCACTCCGGTTACCAACATGGGGCCTGGAGTCCATCAGTCACTCCAGTTACCAACATGGAGTCTGGAGTCCAATAGTCACTCCGGTTATCAATATGGGGCCTAGAGTCTAACGGTCACTCTGGTCTCCAACATGGGGCCTGGAGTTATCAACATGGAGTCTGGAGTCCAACAGTCACTCCGGTTATCAAAATGGGGCCTGGACTCCAACAGTTACTCCGGATATTAATATGGGGCCTACAGTCCAACGGTCACTCTGGTTACCAACATGGGGCCTGGAGTCCAACAGTCACTAAGGTTACCAACATAGAGTCTGGAGTACAACAGTCACTCCGATTATCAATATGGGGCCCAGAGTCCAACAGTCACTCTGGTCTCCAACATGGCGCCTAGAGTTATGAACATGGAGTCTGGAGTCCAACGTTCACTCCGGTTACCAACATGGAGTCTGGAGTCCAATGTTCACTCCGGTTACCAACATGGAGTCTGGAGTCCAACAGTCACTTGGGTTACCAACACGGGGCCTGGACTCTAACAGTCACTCCAGTTATCAATATGGGGCCTAGAGTCCAACGGTCACTCTGGTCTCCAACATGGGGCCTGGAGTTATCAACATGGAGTCTGGAGTCCAACAGTCACTCCGGTTATTAATATGGGGCCTAGAGTCCAACGGTCACTCTGGTTACCAACATGGGGCCTGGAGTCCAACAGTCACTCTGGTTACCAACATAGAGTCTGGAGTACAACAGTCACTCCGGTTATCAATATGGGGCCTGGAGTCCAAAGTTCACTCCGGTTACCAACATGGAGTCTGAAGTCCAACAGTCACTCGGGTTATCAACATGGGGCCTGGACTCCAACAGTCACTCCGGTTATTAATATGGAGCCTAGAGTCCAACGGTCACTCTGGTTATCAACATGGGGCCTGGAGTCCAACAGTCACTCCGGTTACCAACATGGAGTCTGGAGTCCAACGGTCACTCTGATTACCAACATAGGGCTTGGAGTTCAAGGGGTACATTTACTAAGATGGGAGTTCTATTTAAGATGGGATGTTGTAGCAACCAGTCAGTCTACTTCTCTTCTAGAAGATAATTGGTTGCTATGGGCAACATTCCATGTTAAATCGAACTCCCATCTTCGTAAATTTACCCCCAAAAGTCACTCCAGTTACCAACATGGGGCCTGGAGTGCAACGTTCACTCCGATTGCCAACATGAGGCCTGGAGTCCAACGGTCACTCCGGTTATCAACATGGGGCCTAGAGTCCAACAGTCACTCCGGTTACCAACATGGAGTCTGGAGTCCAACAGTCACTCTGGTTATCAACATGGGGCCTGGAGTGCAACGTTCACTCCGGTTACCAACATTGGGCCTGGAGTCTAATGGTCACTCCGATTACCAACATGGGGCTTGGAGTTCAAGGGGTACATTTACTAAGATGGGAGTTCTATTTAAGATGGGATGTTGTAGCAACCAGTCAGTCTACTTCTCTTCTAGAAGATAACACCTGGAATCTAATTGGTTGCTATGGGCAACATTCCATGTTAAATCAAACTCCCATCTTCGTAAATTTCCCCCCAAAAGTCACTCCAGTAACCAACATGGGGCCTGGAGTGCAACGTTCACTCCGATTGCCAACATGAGGCCTGGAGTCCAACGGTCAGTCTAGTTATCAACATGTGGCCTAGAGTCCAACAGTCACTCCGGTTACCAACATGGAGTCTGGAGTCCAACAGTCACTCCGGCTATCAATATGGGGCCTAGGGTCCAACAGTCACTCCGGCTATCAATATGGGGCCTAGAGTCCAACAGTCACTCCGGCTATCAATATGGGGCCTAGGGTCCAACAGTCACTCCGGCTATCAATATGGGGCCTAGGGTCCAACAGTCACTCCGGCTATCAATATGGGGCCTAGGGTCCAACAGTCACTCCGGCTATCAATATGGGGCCTAGGGTCCAACAGTCACTCCGGCTATCAATATGGGACCTGGGGCCGAATTCAAAGCTGATCGTAGATACGATCAGTTTCATATACATGCGGGGGGACGCCCAGCACAGGGCTAGTCCGCCCCGCATGTCTGGCCCTACCCCCCTGTACAGGTACAAAAGCATTGCACGGTGGTGATGCTTTTGTACCTGACAAGTAGCTCTCGTGCTCTAGCAGGGGGCTCGGGTCGCAGCTGTGACGACACAGCCGGCGCGTCGTGTCGCACAGTCATAAAATACATGCGGTTACTTTCCTAGCCCTGGTCCTACTCATGGACTCCACTAATTGCCGATATGTTATTAGTTATATGCTAGGCAATATTGTATTGTGTTGTTATTATATTGTACAGTTATGTTTTATCTGTTATATTAGGAATATGCAGTTTATTTGGTAATACTGTGTTCAAGGTGTGTAAGGCTATGCCAGAGTGTTATTTAACATGGTAAACAATTCATTGTAATGTAAGTCCCCTAGCTGTACAGTCAGATGTGATTAGGATGAGTAGGTAAGTAGTAACCAGGTTATGTCTGGAGCTGCAGGTAATCTGATCCTATACACCCCATTGTGTACAGGAGCCCAGACACCTCGTCTCCACTCTGTGACCTCCTGACTGACCAGCTTGTGTGATGAATAGACAGGGGAGGGTATAACAAGAGGAGTGAGCTCTTCTGGTGAGGGAGAGATCTGGACAGAAAGTCCAGAGAGTGGATGTACTTCTGGAGTGCAGGCACTGACTAGGCATTGCGGTGCCGTCAGTGGCGAGAATCCGTGGCGAAGGGCATTGTGTAAGCTGGTATTCCAGACCAGGAGACACAGAACTACTGCTGGCATGTAACATCAGGAGACTGTAATCCTATACTATTGTGGCACTTAGTAAGTAAGATACCCTGAATAGTAAATGCATAATTCCCATCTATAGAAACCGTGCACTGGGCAGGATAATGTGCTCCAACCATTTCTCTTCTTATCATCACATTCTTTTCTCCTAAAATAAATGTTTTAACCATGTTCTCACATCTCTGTACACGCATATTATAGTAACGTAGAAGGTCTATAAATAAATGATCATTACTTTAAGGCTCCAGAGTATGGTACATAGGGATCAGGCCATAACTACTGATAATATTGGGGAGTGCAGTCTGCACCGCTCAGTCACTTCTGCATGAGATTTCGGTGAAATCTGCTGCATTATGCAGTTAGTAAATATCGATAATACATAAAATTATGTAGAAACTTTTATTTGTACCTATTATTATGATATGCATTATTATGAATCAAGGCACCAGCGAGCTCAGCGCGCCACAGACGGGCATGCAGAGGGAAGAGGCTTGGTGGCTGCACCATCTGTGAAAGTCTCCAGTGGACTCAGGATCTCCGCTCTATGGAAGACTCCTCTCTGGAGGGGGAACATGCGTCTAGTGGTGGTGCTCTGAGAATTATGGGCATGTGCCACCTTTCCTTTATGATGGACCTAGTTAAAAAGTAACCTGGAATAAGATTTGGGTTTGCAATGAATCCAGAATGATGGTCCCTGATTTCACACCCGAGGGCTGTTTCCACGAGGCTGACGAGAGGCAGGGATATATGCATTAGTGTAATGATCATTTATTTATGGCTGTGATCGGAACCTGGCGGAGCAGCAGGAACACATGAATTTTGCAGAACAAAGTCTGTGCTTTAGATCCCGTAGGGCAGCGCTGCGGGAGAAGCAGATCAGCAGCCAAGCTGGGAGGAGAGACGCAGCCTCGTCGCAGGGGAGGGAGATCTGCCGCCATGCAGGACGGTGGATCAATGCTCCGCGCTTCTTACATGTACTGTATTCTGATTAACCATTCTGGTGCTGGAAGGCACAGTAAGATCTACCCCCTGCAATGGCCAGATAAGACATTCATTTACCAGATTATGGGGTGCATTTACTAAGCAGTGATAAGAGCGGAGAAGTGAGCCAGTGGATATATTTCCCCATCAACCAATCAGCAGCTCTGTATCATTTTATAGTATGCAAATTATAGATGTTACTTCAGTGCTGATTGGTTGCCATGGGCAACTTCTCCACTGGCTCACTTCTCCGCTCTTATCACTGCTTAGTAAATGTCCCCCTATAATTCTGAGCAATTAATGATACCGTGACACTAAGAACCACTTAGGGGGCAATAGGTGGGGATAACATTATACCATACAGTAAGAGGCACTATTAGCTATATAACATAATAATGGGCCACTATTCTTACCTGGAACATCTATGGGGTCCCTCCACTTTCTTTCTCCGCTACCCACAGGCCAGTAGGTCCAGGAGGGTCCCAATGCTACTTTGGCTGTGCATCCCCAGGTGTGGGGGGGCCAAACATTTGCTCAGGATCCCCCTATAGATCCGGGGCTGCCGCAAAGTAGCACAGCTCATTAATGCAGGGAGGTACAGTAAGACATGACATTAATAATGGGGATTTACCTAAACTGGGTGCGGTTCTGGCTGAAGGCTTGTGATTACCCAATGGGCAATAAATGCTCCAATGGGCAAACTCTCCGACAGTGTATGGCAATGTGCGGCAATTTCAAACCCGCCCAAAAGCACTGCTTGATAAATCTCACCCAAAGAATCAAATTTTCCTCTGAGACTTCTGCACTAACATCATTGCCACATATTTTGGGGCCTATTTATCATTTAATATATGCTGCATATTCCCTAAAACACCCATTTTCAGGGAATACCTGCAAATATTAAGTCTCAACCCAATGTACAGTATGCAGGCCCCTTCAGGTACCGTCATCTGAAGATGGCGTTGTGCTGCTGTAGCGTGCTGACTACACTTCACAGGAATATCCGGAACCCTCCCCAGCAATGTCCGCCGCGCAGGCGTGGTCAGGAGGCCGCACAATCGCAGGAGTCGCAGGTATGGGTTCTTTGCGGATCCCCTGTCCCCGTGTGTGCTCTTTAATACATTTAGTCACATTAAGGGCACTTTTTAATTTTTTTACATCACTGATATTATTACATGTCACCGTAAAAACTACGTTATGAAGTCTAAAATGAACAATGTATCGCCCTGGGACGCACAACGTAAGCCAACTGTCCAGCGTAATTCCGGATAAACTCTGCTCCTGGATAGTTCCACCGTTTTGCGTCACGCGGTGCGCTCAGCATTCTATGATATACCTATGACGCACAACCTTATTTTATCCCGGACACCAGAAGTTAGATGTTCCAGTACCCCACATAATGTCCAGCACATGGCAGGAGATAATAATCGATGTCCTGTAACATCGGTGTCACCTTACTGTATATATAAGGAGGGTGATTCCGAGTTGTTCGCTCGCTAGCAGATTTAGCAGCATTGCACACGCTAGGCCGCCGCCCTCTGGGAGTGTTACTTCGCTTAGCAGAATTGCGAACGAAAGATTAGCAGAATTGCGAATAAATAATTCTTAGCAGTTTCTGAGTAGCTCTGGACCTACTCACGATTAGCGATCAGTTCAGTTAGTTTCGTTCCTGGTTTGACGTCACAAACACGCCCTGCGTTCGGCCAGCCACTCCCCCGTTTCTCCAGACACTCCCGCGTTTTTCTCTGGCACGCCTGCGTTTTTCCGCAAACGCTGTGAAAACGCTGAGTTTCCGCCCAGAAACACCCACTTCCTGTCAATCACACTCCGATCACTTCAACGATGAAAATTATTTGTTCTGCCATGAGTAAATCTACTAAGTTTTGAGCTAAAATACTTAGCGCATCCGCACTGCGTAGCATGCGCATGCGCATTTTTGCATTAATCGCTCCGTTGCGAAAAACGGCAACGAGCGAACAACTCGGAATGACCCCCAAGGTTGCACTATCTCTTTGTGCATGTTACAGTACGAGAAGGTCTTGAAAGTATTCATCTGTCTAGGTTCCTGACCTCTATGGTCTGCGCACAACGGCGCTCCACAAACCAACAGAACCATTAGTTTATAGCACGCGGGGGGAAAGGGGGGAGCACGGTTATTTTCCACTCAGCAAAGGGGAGTCATTTTAAGTGCCGGGTCTAGGTGTCGGTAAGAAGGGCTGCAGTGGGTTAATGTGCGCACTTGGATGCACGTATAATGAAATCCAGAGCTGACACTTGCATAAAACATCAATCTAATCCCTTATTTCCATAAATTGTTTAATATTAAAATCTGGGTGAAACAAGGCAAGCCGCATGACTCTGTAATAAGTTCACGGTGACTTAATGAGCTGGGGGCAGGGCAGGGGGCGGCATCGAAGACAGCACTCTGCCCGCAGCCAATTATTATGCAAATTTATACGGGGGGGGGGGGGCAAATGCGTTCCCTTCCGCCACTCTAAGCAGGGGCCTGAGAATCACAGGAATATTGATCAGGGATTAACGTTTTCTGTACATAAATCTCTGTGTACAAAGTTTTCTGGCACAGAAACAGCAAAACATTTGCGCACGGCCCATAGTAACTTCATTCTGTCCTGTTCCTGCTAATTACCAACTGGTTATTTACCAAGTCCAAATACCCAGATCCCGAACGGCTTACACATTATTATAATAAGTGCAGATCAATTAGCATGCGACTTCAAACAACCTTATCATCTTACCTATTCATTTCTTCAAGACAGTCTGTAGCGAAGAAGAAACTCTTAATTTTGGGATGACACGCTTTGAAGGCGCTGCAAAGAAACACGCACAAATCTCTCTTATTATCTTGTTTTTCAAAGCAGGGTTTTAGCAGCGGATGATTACCAATATGGAATAAATTAAGCATTTCCCTCATCAGTGTAATTACATGTCTAATGGTGGTGGTATTAAGATAAACATAGGAGTGTAGTGACCTCACTGCCGCCCTGACACGCCGCATAACGGTTATGACATTGTTATGCATTTAATGGAGTGTTATTTGTACGGATACAGTAGGTGACTTGTGGAACTACAAGTAGCAGGATAACCATGCAGCATCTAGTAACTAGGGAATTTGTGGTACAGCTACAGATTGCTCTGGTTAAATCTAAGGGACGGAGGATCTACCAGGTGTATACAGATTATAAGAACACACTTCTGTATACTGTACTGTATATTAATTAACATGTAATTCTCTTTACCATGATTTTATGGCATCTCATGTCACACAATAAAGTGGTATTTTACTTGGCAGCATATTAATATCAGGTTTTCACTTTGACATTATATGACGGTATATCTGTAATCAGTGTCACCTCAATCATAATAATTATCTCCCGGTAATTTTACTATAATTACACAATATATAGCTCAGCGCTTGGCTTCGTCTACTCACTGTTTCCTCCTGCACTCGATGGCGCGGTCTATCCTGAATTCCGGCAGACTGATAAAACCTTCCGCCTTTTCATCCTGAAAACCAAGTACAGGGAACACAGACGGAACTCATCAGGAAACATTTCTCGCTACAAGACATTTACAGTGGGGATTGAAAGTTTGGGCACCCCAGGCAAAAATTCATTTTAATGTGCAAAAAGAGGCAAAGGAAAGATGGAAAAATCTCCAAAAGGCATCAAATTACAGATTAGACATTCTTATAACATGTCAAAAAAAAGTTTGATTTTATTTCCATCATTTACACTTTCAATAGAACAGAAAACAAAAAATGGCGTCTGCAAAAGTTTGGGCACACTGCAGAGTTTGTACTTCCCCCTTTGGCAAGTATCACGGCTTGTAAACGCTTTTTGTAGCCAGCCAAGAGTCTTTCAATTCTTGTTTGAGATATCTTCGCCCATTCTTCCTTACAAAAGTCTTCCAGTTCTTTGAGATTCCTGGGCTGTCTGTGACACACTGCTCTTTTAAGGTCTATCCATAGATTTTCAATTATGTTGAGGTCAGGAGATTGTGAAGGCCATGGCAAAACCTTCAGTTTACGCCTCTTGATGTAATCCACCGTGGATTTTGAGGTGTGTTTAGGATCATTATCCATTTGTAGAAGCCAGCCTCTCTTTAACTTCAGCTTTTTCACAGATGGCATCAAGTTAGCGTCCAAAATTTGCTGGAATCTTATTGAATCCATTTTTCCTTCTACTCGTGAAATGTTCCCTGTGCCACTGGCTGCAATACAACCCCAAAGCATAATTGATCCACCCCCATGCTTAACAGTTGGACAGAGGTTCTTTCATTAAATTCTGTGCCCTTCCTTCACCAAACGTACCTTTGCTCATTCCGGCCAAAAAGTTCTATTTTAACCTCATTGGTCCACAGAACTTTATTCCAAAATGCATCAGGCTAGTCTATATGTTCATTTGCAAACTTCAAACGCTGATTTTTGTGGTGAGGACGTAGAAGAGGTTTTCTTCTGATGACTCTTCCATGAAGACCATATTTGTACAAGTATCTCTTTATAGTGGAATAGTGTACCACAACTCCAGTGTCTGCCAGATCTTCCTGGAGGGATTGTGCAGTCAAACATGGATTTTTACTTGCTTTTCTCACAATCCTGCGAGCTGTTCTGTCTGATATTTTTCTTGGTCTTCCAGATCTTGCTTTAACTTCCACTGTTCCTGATGACTGCCATTTCTTAATTACATTCCGAACAGAGGATATGGGCATCTGATAACGCTTTGCTATCTTCTTATAGCCTTCTCCTGCTTTGTGAGCGGCAACTATTCTCAGTTTCAGTGTTCTACACAACTGCTTAGAGGAACCCATGGTGCTGATTGTTGGAGCAAAGTCAGATGAGTCTGGGCTTTTAAAACCTTTGAGATTGACATCACCTGGTCTTTCCAGACGATGATTGAGAACAATCCATGACACTGCCAGGTCTCAGCTGTCCAAAGGGGGCAGTACAAGGTATTAACTCTGCAGGGTGCCCAAACTTTTGCAGACGCCATTTTTTGTTTTCTGTTATTTTGATAGTGTAAATGATGGAAATAAAATCAAACTTTTTTTGACATGTTATAAGAATGTCTAATCTGTAATTTGAGGCCTTTTGGAGATTTTTCCATCTTTCCTTGGCTTCTTTTTGCACATTAAAATGATTTTTTGCCTGGGGTGCCCAAACTTTCAATCCCCGCTGTACATCAGGTTTCATGGACACATTTACTAACGTTACAATTAGGCACAAAGTGTACAGGTAACGCAACCAGTAAGACGCCGGCTTTCACTGTGTAACAGGCACAAGGAAGACAGAAGGTCACTGCTGATTGGTTTCTGTGGTTTAGGACAGGCTGTAGTGAATGAGCCCTTTTTCGGCTTTTGGGGCCCTACACAATCCCTGCTATTATCTGGCATGTGCCCGCGAGCAGCTGATGGGTAACTAAGGCCCAATTACAGCAGGAAGGAGACAAGAAAAGGCCCTGTGTGGCGTATTCTAAAGACTATCCTTTATTAATACAGTGCCAGCAAGTGATTTACTGTATTATATTATCCTTAGTTTATTCCATCAGCCTGGTATCCAGATAACAGATCAACAATGCAATGGTCGACAGGCTTTACGTCAGCAGGTACAAAAAGTCATCAATTGAAACGTCGACACGCATTTCCCTTTCACAGGTACAAAAATAAGGACACATACACACATAGGTGGTCGTTCCGAGTTGATCGCTCGCTAGCAGTTTTTAGCAGCCGTGTAAACACTATGCCGCCGCCCACTGGGAGTGTATTTTAGCTTAGCAGAAGTGCGAACGAAAGGATCGCAGAGCGACGGCAAAATTATTTTGTGCAGTTTTAGAGTAGCTCAATACCTACTCAGCGCTTGCGATGACTTCAGACTGTTCAGTTCCTGTTTTGATGTCACAAACACGCCCTGCCACGCCTGCGTTTTTCCTGGCACGTCTGCGTTTTTTCGAACACTCCCTAAAAACGGTCAGTTGACACCCAGAAACGCCCTCTTCATGTCAATCACTCTGCGGCCAGCAGTGCGTCTGAAAAGCTTCACTAGACCTTGTGTGCAACTACATCATTCGTTGTAATAGTACGACATGTGTGCACATTGCGCCGCATACGCATGCGCAGAAGTGCTGTTTTTTTGCCTCATCGCTGCACAGCGAACGAATGCAGCTAGCGATCAACTCGGAATGACCACCATAGACACAACGATACACAGTCATACAAACGCAATCTAACACAAATATACAGATGTGCACAATCGTACACCGTAACACATCAACATAGACACAATCACACAGTAACGTGTTCACACAATCACGCACAGATGCAGTCACACAATAACATATGTACACTACACACAATAGCATATGTACGCACAAACACAACAACCACACACAGCAACATACTAGCATATGCGCACACAGACACAATCACACAGAAAGAATATACACACAATCACACACAGAAACAACAGAGACACAATAATACACAAGCAGCAGATACACACAGTGACAGACACAAATTCACACAAGCACGCACAGTTGTGCAAACTTTACGCAATTTGCACTTGCGTTTGCTGCAGGGGAGAAAACCAGAACCTCAGGAAGAAACCCTTAGTACATGGAGAGAACATACAAACTCCATGGGTCATTGGGCAGTACTAACCCCGGTCCTGCACACACTGCAGGGGCTATTACGGCACTTAGAGCAGTGTCGGGGGTCTGAGTTATACAATCAGTGTGTACTGTGGTCCTATACCAGACATCACACCCCAGTCACTAAGCTGCACTGACCATCCCATACCCCAGCGGGCGAGGCCGTCAGTAAGCGCTGGGGGTACAGCTGATCATACATGGGCACATATCTGGGGAACCTGCACCCCCATTCTTCATAAAGAGTCTTTTATTGTAGCTAGACATTGCAGAGGCCTTGATGATGATGGCAGGAACCTTCCAGCATCATGCAGTGACCTCAGAAGGCATCAGAGCTGAATGTATGGGTTAGGGGAGGGACAGGTTTGTTGGCCAGTAGTCGGTCTTGGGGAGGTTCTTGTGAAGTTATTTAAGCTTTCCCTTTAGGAGTATGAGGCCTCTTGTTCCTGATTTTCCCTCCCATCATCCCATGTGTTTGGCTTTGTGGCGTTCGGAGTGATGGCACAGACTGTTATAAAGTTGTATTGGGGGTGCGCTCCCCTCAGAGAGTCTTACACTGCCCGGGTGGGGGTGATGCCACCATCTGCCAGGATGGATCCAACGTGGAACGTTGGATGGAGGGTTGAGCAGCACCAAATGGGTTTGAGGTGTGCATGAGTTTGTACTGTCTCCCTGCCCGTCCCTTATTCCGCCACCATATAAATGTAACGGATTACCATTCAAACTAAAATTAATTTATTGTCAAAGTAAAATTTGACCAATTGAAAGGTCACTGCCTGGCATTCTATATTATGCGCTGTTATAGCGTCCTGTCTGATGCACGGGGCTCATGGGGACCGGGGTGATCAGCCGTTAGGGGGTTTATTATAACAATGAATGGGCAACGCGGCTCATGGTGACCTCTCCTCCGCCCCAAGGACGGTCTTACTTACGTTTTGGTTGGTGTACCAGTAGAGGGAGGAATCCTTCAGGATGAACCAATACTTCTTCCACTTCTGAGTAAAATAACCTTTGGCGTCTTTCTTTTTCCATAACCAGCCTTCGCAGTCACCGTGCCCCAGATCTTTGCAGGAGATGCGCCGCCTGCTGCCGCTGGTGAGCGAGCTCCCTACGAGAAAAGGGGTAACTCCATTCATTGTGTCTGACTTTCCCATGCATTATATAAGCTTGCTGGAAAATGTATTCCATTATCTATTATTACATGGCATTTTTTTTCCGTGTAATCACCACCCGGCATGTCAGTAGCTTTTACACCTGGCAGACTATTAACCTGTTAGCACGCAGCATCTAGGACATCATAGTCATCCTCTCACTACCCGGAGCGTGGAGATAATGACCGCCATTACTAGGCATACAGTATTATCCCGTGTCCTTTCCCGGCTACTGGATGACTGACGGACACGCGTGTCAGATCCTCACATGCAGAGACCCAAAACAGTCCCGCAACTGGAATTATTCTGAGCCATTAATTCATTAGGAGGGAAATGTAATTTCTGCAAAACCCTTCTTACAGGAGAGTTCCGCTCTCAGCCCGTTATCCTCTTTACAGGAATCTGCATAATATTACACACAACTAATTGCACAGAATTATTTTACCCTTTGATCTTTTTTTGGTTTTAACCCTCAGAGATGCGTAATGGAAGGACTGCAAAAGAAAAAACAGAAAACACAAGCGTTAGACATGCACACTTCCGTAATGTGCAGAGATATATATATATTAGTATATACATACAGTATATCTTCTACTGGACAGAAACAAATGTATCTAGTCACCGTCTAGCCCTATTTAATATCCATCACCAACGTGGACGTGTTGCCTATAGCAACCAAATCAGATTGTAGCCATCAATACTCTATTGCTTTCTAGGAAATGATAGACACGATCTAATTGGTTGCTATTGGTTGCTACATTAGTCCTTCGTAGAAGCTTCAGTAAATCTACCCCCTGGATGTCTCACGGGGGTTCTACCATCTTATGGGTCTACAAAATTTTAATTTAGAAAAGATTGAACTTGGAGAAGTTTTTA
Organism: Pseudophryne corroboree; assembly: GCF_028390025.1. Lineage (NCBI taxonomy): Eukaryota > Metazoa > Chordata > Amphibia > Anura > Myobatrachidae > Pseudophryne > Pseudophryne corroboree. The sequence continues at coordinate 480,871,067 of NC_086451.1, forward strand.
TTTTCAACATTTATTTAAGTTTATTGCAGAAAAAGGCGGCTGGATGTATAGGACAGACATTGGCGACATGGGGGGGTCTTGTGAACCCTTTGCACAACTGTACACAGTTACCTGCTCAATAATCACAACTGTATGTGTGGCAGATACACCGACACTAGACAGCCAGCTATAAACTCATTAGGGTTTTATTAATTCATACATTGACAATAATGAGATTACAATGTGTTCAAAAGTTCATTATCCTAACACGTGTGTCTCACTGTGGACCCTCGCCGAAGAGACCCCCACCCAAGAGACGTGTCAGGGGCTGTTGCCTAGTTTCCCATGAAAAGGCAAAGAGCGCTACCAGATGATCCGCTGACCGGATCATCTCATTCCAGAGGCTGCGACTTCTCAAGGCAAAATGACATCACTGTCAATGCTACAAACTGATGTTGTCATGGTTCCCAAGCCGTGAATACAAAACCATACACAAAATGTCATTATTATATATAATTAATGATTATACGCACTGTCTCTATAATCTGACCCCTCGCTACTATCTGCAGAACAGGGCACGGCCGGATGAAGGATTGTGGGGGATGTACCTATACAACTGACAAAATTATATACTGGTGACGTTATGAAAAAAGTATAATGTGTACATTCTCCCAACATCACAAGTGTGTTGAAAACACTGCAGTGTCTCCATGTCACATTATACCACAGTGCCCTCATGTCACATTATACCGCAGTGCCCTCATGTCACATTATACCGCAGTCCCCCCCTGTCACATTATACCGCAGTGCCCCCCCCATGTCACATTATACCACAGTGCCCCCCATGCCACATTTATACCGCAGTGCCCCCCCCCCCCCCCATGTCACATTATATTACGCAGTGCCCCCAGGTCACATTATGCCACAGTGCCCCCCCATGTCACATTATACCACAGTGCCCCCCATGCCACATTTATACCGCAGTGCCCCCCCCATGTCACATTATATTACGCAGTGCCCCCAGGTCACATTATGCCACAGTGCCCCTCCATGCCACATTATACTTCAGTGCCACCAGGTCACATTATACCGCAGTGCTCAATGTCACATTATACCACAGTGCCCTCATGTCACATTATACCGCAGTCCCCCCCTGTCACATTATACCGCAGTGCCCCCATGTAACACTATACCACAGTGCCCCCCCATACCACATTTATATCGCAGTGCCCCCCCATGTCACATTATATTACGCAGTGCCCCCAGGTCACATTATGCCACAGTGCCCCTCCATGCCACATTATACTTCAGTGCCACCAGGTCACATTATACCGCAGTGCTCAATGTCACATTATACCACAGTGCCCTCATGTCACATTATACCGCAGTCCCCCCTGTCACATTATGCCGCAGTGCCCCCATGTCACACTATACCACAGTGCCCCCCCATACCACATTTATACCGCAGTGCCTCCCCATGTCACATTATATTGCGCAGTGCCCCCAGGTCACATTATGCCACAGTGCCCCTCCATGCCACATTATACTTAGTGCCACCAGGTCACATTATACCGCAGTGCTCAATGTCACATTATACCGCAGTGCCCCCAGGTCACATTATACCGCAGTGCCCCAAGGTCACATTATACCGCAGTGCCCCAAGATCACATTATACCGCAGTGCCCCAAGGTCACATTATACCGCAGTGCACCCATGTCACATTATACCGCAGTTCCCCCATGTCACATTATACTGCAGTGCCCCCATGTCACATTATACCACAGTGCCCCCATGTCACATTATACCGCAGTGCCCCCAGGTCACATTATACCGCGTGCCCCCCCATGTCACATTATACTGCAGTGCCCCCATGTCACATTTATACCTCAGTGCTCAATGTCACATTATACCGCAGTGCCCCAGGTCACATTATACCGCAGTGCCCCGCCATGTCACATTACAGTGCAGTGCCCCCAGGTCACATTATACTGCAGTGCCCCCAGGTCACATTATACCACAGTGCCCCCATGTCACATTTATACCGCAGTGCTCAATGTCACATTATACCGCAGTGCCCCAGGTCACATTATACCGCAGTGCCCCAGGTCACATTATACCGCAGTGCCCCGCCATGTCACATTATACTGCAGTGCCCCCAGGTCACATTATACCGCAGTGCCCCCAGGTCACATTTATACCACAGTGCCCCCCATGTCACATTTATACCGCAGTACCCACCCATGTCACATTATACCATGGTGCCCCCCCATGTCACATTTATACTGCAGTGCTCCCACATGTCACATTTATCCCGCAGTGCCTCCAGGTCACATTATACTGCAGTGCTCCCCCAATGTTACATTATACTGCAGTGCCCCACATGTTACATTTATACTGCAGTGCTCCATGTCACATTATACTGCAGAGCCCCCAGGTCACATTATACTGCAGTGCCCCCAGGTCACATTATACCGCAGTGCCCCCAGGTCACATTATACCGCAGTACCCACCCATGTCACATTATACCATGGTGCCCCCCCATGTCACATTATACTGCAGTGCTCCCACATGTCACATTTATCCCGCAGTGCCTCCAGGTCACATTATACTGCAGTGCCCCCCCAATGTTACATTATACTGCAGTGCCCCCCATGTTACATTTATACTGCAGTGCTCCATGTCACATTATACTGCAGTGCCCCCAGGTCACATTATACTGCAGTGCCCCCAGGTCACATTATACTGCAGTGCCCACAGGTCACATTATACCGCAGTGCCCCCAGGTCACATTATACCGCAGTGCCCCCAAGCTTATGATGAAGCTATAGGCCTGATATAGAGACAGTTGGTAATGCAGCCATGATCGCAGCTGCACTCTCAATAGTGGTTGTGGAAATATGTAAATGCGAATATCTGCCTTCCATTTGTGTTACGCCGAGTGATGGCGTGTACGATCGCTGAGACGGCCACTTTTGTTCTGTGTAATAGTGATGGAAATTGTAAACACTCCAACATCAACGCAACACTGACATTTGCGGAACTGTAGTTACTCTCCTGAACTAAACATGGCCACTGAAGCACCATTCCCATACACACCTGTAACACACTCAGAAAATGACCCCTTTTTGGGTTCACTTTAGGTCACCTCCCAGTCTAGATCCTGAAAAGCCCAGGGATCGCAAGTCTTAGCAATGTATTACACAATCGCGAACACCATCGGACACTTGGGTTCACACTAAGCTGCAAATGCGCAGTCGCCCTAGTTGCCCTGTTTTGTTATCCAGCACTGGTACAGGGGAATGTGATCGCTTTCAGAGGCTGTGTAACATCGTCTCAGGAGCCGCCACTTACAGTCACCAAACATGTCCAGTGTCCAGGTTACAGAGCACCCGCCTGTTCTCTAGAAGACAGGTCTGTGAGTCAGAAGGAAGTCACCCATCCTGGGCGCCAGTAAAAGGGGTGGCACCACTCAGCTTAGCAATCCACAAACTATAACCCAGGCGGAGACTCTGGCCGCTCAGTCACCCCAGCCATGCTTTCTGCTCCGAGCTCCTCAGTCTGGGCTCTATCACTGAGCCGCCATGATTTTGCGTGCAGTAGTGCAGCACACGCATGACGTCATGACATTGCAGCGCAAGTAGAAGTTTCCATAAGTCATGTCCCCCTCCGTGCCAGGGGCCCCGGTCCCATAGATTTGGCCCTGCCACTGACTATAAGATTATTACACATTCACTTTTTATATAGATTATGGACATGTGTAATTAGATCTGGCACTTTCCATTTTAAGTTTAGTTGTACATTTTGGGGGCAAGCTCATATTAGATGGGGGCGATGTTCCATTTGACGGCTCATAATTCATCATTAATTGGGCCGAAATAGATTTGGATTAAGAACACAATTTTCTGCGGAAATAAATGACTCATGCATTTGTGAGGTTAGATAATGGACTGCGCTAACATACCACGAGCGATAAGTACATTTGGGGTCATGGTACTTTAATTGCATGTGACCAAAAAGCAAGAAATGATCTAAGGGCCTAATTCAGACCTGATCGCAGCAGCAAAATTGTTCTCTACTCTCTCTGCACATGTTATATCTGCCCCCCTCTCCCTGCAGTGTACATGGGCCCTCATTCCGAGTTGATCGGTCGCAAGGCGAATGTAGCAGAGTTACACACGCTAAGCCGCCGCCTACTGGGAGTGAATCTTAGCTTCTTAAAATTGCGACCGATGTATTCGCAATATTGCGATTACTAACTACTTAGCAGTTTCAGAGTAGCTCCAGACTTACTCTGCCTGTGCGATCAGTTCAGTGCTTGTCGTTCCTGGTTGACGTCACAAACACACCCAGCGTTCGCCCAGGCACTCCCACCGTTTCTCCAGCCACTCCTGCGTTTTTTCCGGAAACGGTAGCGTTTTCAGCCACACGCCCCTAAAACGCCGTGTTTCCGCCCAGTAACACCCATTTCCTGTCAATCACATTACGATCGCCGGAGCGAAGAAAAAGCCGTGAGTAAAAATACTTTCTTCATAGTAAAGTTACTTGGCGCAGTCGCAGTGCGAACTTTGCGCATGCGTACTAAGCGGATTTTCACTGCGATGCGATGAAAAAGAACGAGCGAACAACTCGGAATGAGGGCCATGGTTTTGGCCATTAGACAAAAAATTTGCTGCTGCAATCAGCTCTGAATTAGGCCCAAGTCTGAAGCATTCCATAGGTTCCTGAAAGGTGGATTTAGATAACTGATCTCCCATAGACGGACTCTAACAGCTGAGTATGGGTTGTGCAATCTCTCATCCTTACTCCAGTATCTCGCAGAGATTGTCCGCATTAGGATTGCTGCACCGAGGTCTGCTTAACCTGCACAGGCCACATGGTGACATTGGGCTCACAGGACTGCGTCTATATATATATATATATGAGGGAGATGAGATCGCGGAGTGTCTTTTGTAACTTGCACTAAATGCACAATGTCCTGTGAGTCCCGGCTCTCTGATGCGTCTAATTACACGTCTTATCTCCTGCAGATCTCTCTCATTACGCGAAACAATGAGGCCGCTGTTAATTAGAGTTACAGGGTGGTTGTGCAAAGTCACCCAATTACTATCACATTGCTCAAAGTGACGGGGGATCATAAACCGTTTATGAAGTCATTTATCAAGAAAGCGGCGTAGAGCGCCATCTACTTCAGGTGATAAAGGCTAAGGTCAGTCTACTGTCCTGGCTGACTGATGGCCGCGGCGTGCCAAAATATATTCCTACATGCTGCAGTCCCCATCTACAATTAGGCCGTTCCAACTGAATTAGCACAAATCGCGGCATAATGAACTATTAATCCAAGCAAAGCCCTGAGTAGGGACAAAGCAGCCCTTAGGTCACCTGAGGAAGGCCTGCTTCTGCCCAAACCCTGTGTAATATATGCTTCATAAACACGCCTCTAATCAAGCGATGCAATCCTGAGTGCAGTACTTTCATAATATATATATATATATATATATACACACACACACACACACGCTCCCCCAGGCTGAGGCGCGATACCATATCCCTGCTGGAACATTATTGTACCTTTATTATGTTTATTACCGGATCCTGACCGAGAAAGCAATAACGTTATAAATTCCTTTTATCTAAACACGCTTATCCATATGTTTTTATTATCCTATTCCGTAAAAATACATTATATAAACATTGATTGCGGGAAGCTCCGGGCCTCAGACATACAGTAAAACTAATGAATATAAAGTGATCCCAGTAACTCCAGCTAGTTTTGTGAATTAAAACGGAGATATCGCAATAACTTAATCTGATGAGCCATCCGCGTGGGGTCCCTCCGCCCCCCCCAGCCTTGCACGCGGTAGCCGCAGGCCGGGATTCACTGGTAATATTAGAAATTACTTCTAGCGACACAAGTCCTGATTACACTGCAGCAATTAAAGATATATCTCTGGTAAAATACAGACAGGAACCAGCAAAGCAAAAACTGGTGAAAAAACCCATCCAAATACTGGAAGTAATGGTGGACGCTGGCTGCGCGGACTGGTGGGGGATCGGACTGGTGGGGGATCCGGCTGTATGTGCGGTGGATACAAGGCTACACAACATTGTAGCCAAGAGTTCAGTAGTGTGTGAAATAATATCCCACAACAGACAACTTGAAATAAATGTCATAGAAGTAAACATAGTGTATTACTGTTACACTCCAAGGGGGGAATTCAATTAGCCACGGTAATTTACACGTAGCAGCCACAGCCTACATCATTCCGGTAGTTATAATGCACCATTATATGTGATGACTGCATTACAGAACAAATATATACTGCCAATAGGAGCACACTACGACTTGTCCGTCCGCTGATCGCAGGGGCGGAATGTCTCCACACACTGATTGGCTGGAGCTATCCACCAATCAGAGTGCATCCGTCTCTAAAGAGAGGTGGCGGGGGGACTACCTGAAGGCAGGCAGCTGCAGGGGGGCTAAGTAATTTAATTGAGTGAGACCTCTACTGATCTGAGATAAAACAGTGGGGGACAGGGGGTGGTGGGGTGGTATGATAAAGGGGGAATTATTTTAAATAAGAAGGGGTGGATGGGGTAAGGTTTTCAGTGAAGGTGGGAAAGGGGGTTGCAGGTCTGGGTCCAGGATATGGTTTTCATTTGGGGGCAGGGGCTGTTCAGATCTCTCCATGACTTTTACTGACTAGAGGTGCTGTCAGATTTGGGGTATGACGTTTGAGGGGAGAAGGGGGGACTGATTTTAAGCAAGGGATCTGAGATTTTATATCATTTATTTTTCTCTGTTATTATATATACTATTATATGTAGCAAACGCATATACTGTATATGGGACCCCCATCCCTGCCCCTGAAATGGGCCCATTCACCTTAATGAATGGAGCCCCTATAGCTCACACAGGATGCGTCCCACCAATATAACTTTGTTTGCACACGTTCCTTTATACAGTATCTGCAACATGGATTTAGGTCAGTGGCGTAACTACTGCCCCCGCAGCCCTCGCGGTGGCTTGGAGGCGCAGGGCTGCGGGGGGCGCTGCCACTGATTTAGCGCAGATTGACATCCGCATGTCAATCTGCTTCTGCTGTCCCCTCTCCCTCCTTCCCTCCGCTGCTGTGAAGGAGGGACACGGAGGGCACAGCGCGCGCCTCTCCTGTGTCCCTCCTGCGTCTCCGGCGGGTCTATTGAATGAAGTGCCCGTACGTGAGCTCTGATTGGCTCACGAACCGGCACTTTATTTAACAGACCTGCCGGAGACGCAGGAGGGACACAGGAGAGGCGCGCGCTGTGCCCTCCGTGTCCCTCCATCACAAAACAGCGGGGGGGAGTTTAACCGGCACTGAGGGAGCATATTCGGCACTGGGGAGGAGGAGCATATTTGGCACATGGGGGGGCATATGTGGCACTGAGGGGGCATATGTGGCACTGGGGGGGGGGGGTATATGTGTACCTGGCACATGGGGGGGGGCTATATTTGGCACTGGGGGCATGTGTGTACCTGGCACTGTGGGGGAATAACTGGCACTGGGGGCATATGTGGCACTGGGAGCACAGCCCTAGCAACAAGCATTACCCCCTAGCAACGAGCATGAGACCTAGTGCATGAAACCCCTGGCAACGAGCATGACACCCAGTGCATGAAACCAGAGCCGGATTAAGGGGGGGGTCCCGGGGATACGTACCCCCGGGCCCCCCTTTCCAAAAGGGCCCCCTGCCACACCACAGATCGGATCTCTCTTCCAATCCGATCTGTGGTGCTGTGCTCCCGTCCGCACTGCAGTGGCGGCCGTACAAACAGGACAGCTGAGCGACGGCTCAGCTGTCCAATAATGTATGAGTGAAGTAGGCTGCCCCCATGGCTGAGCGGCAGGCTGCTTCACTCATACATGATTGGAGAGCTGAGCCGTCACTCAGCTGTGTGTGCGGTTGCCGGGGACGGGAGCGGAGTTACCTCATGAGCGTTGCCGTACAGCCAGTGGCGCTCTGGACCCGGGAAAGCAGAGAACACCCGGTGCAGCTCCTGCCACCTCAGGTACAGCGTAGAGGCTTTGTACAGCAGGTAGAGGAGGAAGAGCCAGGCAGCCCAGTGACAGAGTCCGCTCAGGGACAGCACAGAGGAGGGAGCCATGCCTGGGGTACTCGCTGCTGCTCTCACAGGGACACTATGTGCTCACATACAGGGGCATAATAATGTGTCAGGGGCAGGTGGAGCCACAGGACAGGACAATGTGTAGAGTGGGAGGAGAGGGAGCTGCAGGAGGAAGGTACACACACACACACACACACACACACACACACCCCTACCTCTCTTGTCTTAAGTACCCCGGGCCCCCCATGGTCTTAATCCGGCTCTGCATGAAACCCCTGGCAACGAGCATGACACCCTGAGCATGAAACCCCTGGCAATGAGCATGACACCCTGAGCATGAAACCCCTGGCAACGAGCATGACACCCAGTGTATGAAACACCTGGCAACGAGCATGGAGCCCAGAGCATGAAACCCCTGGCACCGTGCATGAAACCAAGAGCATGAAACCCCTGGCAACGAGCAGGTAATTTAAAAGTAATTAGAAGCCTTACTGTAGGACTTAATGTGTAATGGGCATTACGGTGTGTGGCATAATGTATCACGGACATTGCGGTGTGTGTCATAATGTGTCACAGGCATTACGGTGTGTGGCATACTATATCATGGGCATTGTGGTATAATGTCTGAGGGGCATTGCAGTGTGTGGCATAATGTATAACGAGCATTGCGGTGTGTGTAATAGGGTATAACGGGCATTGCGGTATGTGTCACAGGCATTACGGTGTGGTATACTATATCATTGGCATTGTGGTATGTGGTATAATGTCTCAGGGTCATTGCAGTGTGTGGCATAATGTATCACGGACATTGCGGTGTGTGTCATAATGTGTCAGGCATTACGGTGTGTTGTATACTATATCACGGGCATTGTGGTATGTGGTATAATGTCTCAGGGTCATTGCAGTGTGTGGCATAATGTATCACGGACATTGTGGTATATGTCATAATGTGTCAGGCATTACGGTGTGTTGTATACTATATCACGGGCATTGTGGTATAATGTCTCGGGGTCATTGCGGTGTGTGTCATAATGTGTCACAGACATTGTATGTGCTATAATGTATTAGGGGCATTGCAGTGTGTAGCATAATGTATAACGGGCATTGCGATTCCTGTCATAATGTGTCACAGACATTACGGTGTGTGGCATAATGTGTTGGGGGCATTATGGTGTGTGGCATAATGTGTCGGGGGCATTACAGTGTGTGCATATTGTGTCGTGCATTATTGTGCGTGGAATAATGTCTAAGGGCCATTGCAGTATGTGGAATAATGTATACTGGGCATTACTATAAGGAGGAAAAATTACAAATAATGTGAGGGGCATGAATCAGGATTATTTTTCTTTCCTGTGGTGGCCAACGTCTGGGCGTGCAGGTTGCAAAACTGGGGTATAAGGTAGTCTTTTGCTGCAATGCCACGCCCCTTTATGCGAAGCCACGCCATTCCAAGAAAGCCACACCCCTTTTTTGCGGCGCACATTCAACGCTTTACTAGTGCCAATTATGGGTGGGGGGCGCCAGAGAATTTTTTGGCTTGGGGGAGAAAAATTTCTAGTTACGCCACTGATTTAGGTAGATCTAAGCGCTTGTAGCCTATATAACGGCTGGATGTGGCTGTAAAGCCTGAATAACACACTTTCCTGGTTATATAACGTACATGCAATTCTATTAATTGACTTCCCTTTGGCTGACCTGCCAGCGAGACTGAATTACTTCTGCGTAAAATGATGCATCGCGGCCGAATAGCACTTAACACATTACTGCTACTCTCTGCCTCACAATGGGGATTTACAGCGGTGACTGACAGACTATTCCCGACACAAAGTCCTGTTACATGCCGGCTGCTTCCACATGCCCCGCATCCCTGCACGGAGCGTAACGCATCTGAGTACAGAAACTCTGCAAAGTACAATATACATATGATGGACTGTGCTGCACGATGCAACAAAGTGGCGCTTACCGCCAAAGGCGTTTCAGACAGGACCCAACAAAATGTGTTACTTTTTCTTGTTGCAGCATTGTCTGACAAATTTGTGGTAATCGCGCGGAATAATATATCCTGTATAAGGTAGAATTATGCCATACAGCGAGCAATTCCAGAAATTGGTTTATTGCGTGAAAGTATAATACCTTCCTCATCGAAGTGGTTCCTTGGCGCTCAACTGCAGAACCGGTGTACCTTCAATCAGAAGAAAATACCAATCAATATCAATAGGAAAGCCATCTAAACATGCAACATGCCACAGAGGAGAGAACGATGTGTAACATTGCTTTTGTTTCGCATGTAATAGCTGAGAGCGCCAATTCTGTGGTAAGAGTAACCCAGCGCTAACGCTTGCTCCAGCACCATGCAGACTGGCTGCTCCAGTCCCGTCTATTCTCCAGCAATAGCCACCTAAGTCACATTATGGACGGGCATCTGGGTCACTGCCAGGGACCAGCGTTACAGTAATTATAAAAATAGCTGCAGCAAACACAAGGTGAATTATAGACCTTGTAAGAGCAGAGTACACAGGTGGAGAACCACACGCCTCATAGCCGCACTGAGAGGAGCACAGTACACAGGGGGAGAACCACACGCCTCATAGCCGCACTGAGAGGAGCACAGTACACAGGTGGAGAACCACACGCCTCATAGCCGCACTGAGAGGAGCACAGTACACAGGGGGAGAGCCACACGCTTCATAACCGCACTGAGAGGAGCACAGTACACAGGGGGAGAACCACACGCCTCATAGCCGCACTGAGAGGAGCACAGTACACAGGGGGAGAACCACACGCTTCATAACCGCATTGAGGGAGCACAGTACACAGGGGGAGAACCACACGCTTCATAGCCGCACTGAGAGGAGCACAGTACACAGGTGGAGAACCACACGCCTCATAGCCGCACTGAGAGGAGCACAGTACACAGGGGGAGAACCACACGCTTCATAGCCGCACTGAGAGGAGCACAGTACACAGGTGGAGAATCACACGCTTCATAACCGCACTGAGGGGAGCACAGTACACAGGGGGAGAACCACACGCTTCATAACCGCACTGAGAGGAGCACAGTACACAGGGGGAGAACCACACGCTTCATAACCGCACTGAGGGGAGCACAGTACACAGGGGGAGAACCACACGCCTCATAGCCGCACTGAGAGGAGCACAGTACACAGGGGGAGAACCACACGCTTCATAACCGCACTGAGAGGAGCACAGTACACAGGGGGAGAGCCAAACGCTTCATAGCCGCACTGAGAGGAGCACAGTACACAGGGGGAGAACCACACGCTTCATAACCGCACTGAGGGGAGCACAGTACACAGGGGGAGAACCACACGCCTCATAGCCGCACTGAGAGGAGCACAGTACACAGGGGGAGAACCACACGCCTCATAGCCGCACTGAGAGGAGCACAGTACACAGGGGGAGAACCACACGCTTCATAACAACACTGAGAGGAGCACAGTACACAGGGGGGAGAACCACACGCTTCATAGCCGCACTGAGAGGAGCACAGTACACAGGGGGAGAACCACACGCTTCATAGCAGCACTGAGAGGAGCACAGTACACAGGGGGAGAACCACACGCTTCATAACCGCACTGAGAGGAGCACAGTACACAGGGGGAGAACCACACGCTTCATAACCGCACTGAGAGGAGCACAGTACACAGGGGGAGAACCACACGCCTCATATCCGCACTGAGAGGAGCACAGTACACAGGGGGAGAACCACACGCTTCATAACCGCACTGAGGGGAGCACAGTACACAGGGGGAGAACCACACGCTTCATAACCGCACTGAGGGGAGCACAGTACACAGGGGGAGAACCACACGCCTCATAGCCGCACTGAGAGGAGCACAGTACACAGGGGGAGAACCACACGCTTCATAACCGCACTGAGAGGAGCACAGTACACAGGGGGAGAACCACACGCTTCATAACCGCACTGAGAGGAGCACAGTACACAGGGGGAGAACCACACGCTTCATAACAACACTGAGAGGAGCACAGTACACAGGGGGAGAGCCACACGCTTCATAACTGCACTGAGAGGAGCACAGTACACAGGGGGAGAGCCACACGCTTCATAACCGCACTGAGAGGAGCACAGTACACAGGGAGAGAGCCACACGCTTCATAACCGCACTGAGAGGAGCACAGTACACAGGGGGAGAACCACACGCTTCATAACAACACTGAGAGGAGCACAGTACACAGGGGGAGAACCACACGCTTCATAACCGCACTGAGAGGAGCACAGTACACAGGGAGAGAGCCACACGCTTCATAACCGCACTGAGGGGAGCACAGTACACAGGGGGAGAACCACACGCTTCATAACCGCACTGAGAGGAGCACAGTACACAGGGGGAGAACCACACGCTTCATAACCGCACTGAGAGGAGCACAGTACACAGGGGGAGAACCACACGCGTCATAACAACACTGAGGGGAGCACAGTACACAGGGGGAGAGCCACACGCTTCATAACAACACTGAGAGGAGCACAGTACACAGGGGGAGAACCACACGCTTCATAACAACACTGAGGGGAGCACAGTACACAGGGGGAGAACCATACACTTCATAACCGCACTGAGAGGAGCACAGTACACAGGGGGAGAACCACACGCTTCATAACAACACTGAGAGGAGCACAGTACACAGGGGGAGAACCACACGCTTCATAACAACACTGAGAGGAGCACAGTACACAGGGGGAGAACCACACGCTTCATAACAACACTGAGAGGAGCACAGTACACAGGGGGAGAACCACACGCTTCATAACAACACTGAGAGGAGCACAGTACACAGGGGGAGAACCACACGCTTCATAACCGCACTGAGAGGAGCACAGTACACAGGGGGAGAACCACACGCTTCATAACCACACTGAGAGGAGCACAGTACACAGGGGAAGAACCACATGCTTCATAGCCGCACTGAGAGGAGCACAGTACACAGGGGGAGAGCCAAACGCTTCATAGCCACACTGAGAGGAGCACAGTACACAGGGGGAGAACCACACGCTTCATAGCCACACTGAGGGGAGCACAGTACACAGGGGGAGAACCACACGCTTCATAACCGCACTGAGAGGAGCACAGTACACAGGGGGAGAACCACACGCTTCATAACCGCACTGAGAGGAGCACAGTACACAGGGGGAGAACCACACGCTTCATATCCACACTGAGGGGAGCACAGTACACAGGGGGAGAACCACACGCCTCATAACAACACTGAGGGGAGCACAGTACACAGGGGGAGAACCACACGCTTCATAACCGCACTGAGAGGAGCACAGTACACAGGGGGAGAACCACACGCTTCATAACCGCACTGAGAGGAGCACAGTACACAGGGGGAGAGCCAAACGCTTCATAGCCACACTGAGAGGAGCACAGTACACAGGGGGAGAACCACACGCTTCATAGCCACACTGAGGGGAGCACAGTACACAGGGGGAGAACCACACGCTTCATAACCGCACTGAGAGGAGCACAGTACACAGGGGGAGAACCACACGCTTCATAACAACACTGAGAGGAGCACAGTACACAGGGGGAGAACCACACGCTTCATAACAACACTGAGGGGAGCACAGTACACAGGGGGAGAACCACACGCTTCATAACAACACTGAGGGGAGCACAGTACACAGGGGGAGAACCACACGCTTCATAACAACACTGAGAGGAGCGCAGTACACAGGGGGAGAACCACACGCCTCATAGCCGCACTGAGAGGAGCACAGTACACAGGGGGAGAACCACACGCTTCATAACAACACTGAGAGGAGCACAGTACACAGGGGGAGAACCACACGCTTCATAACAACACTGAGGGGAGCACAGTACACAGGGGGAGAACCACACGCTTCATAACAACACTGAGAGGAGCACAGTACACAGGGGGAGAACCACACGCTTCATAACAACACTGAGAGGAGCACAGTACACAGGGGGAGAACCACACGCTTCATAACCGCACTGAGAGGAGCACAGTACACAGGGGGAGAACCACACGCTTCATAACCACACTGAGAGGAGCACAGTACACAGGGGGAGAGCCAAACGCTTCATAGCCACACTGAGAGGAGCACAGTACACAGGGGGAGAACCACACGCTTCATAGCCACACTGAGGGGAGCACAGTACACAGGGGGAGAACCACACGCTTCATAGCCACACTGAGGGGAGCACAGTACACAGGGGGAGAACCACACGCTTCATAACCGCACTGAGAGGAGCACAGTACACAGGGGGAGAGCCAAACGCTTCATAGCCACACTGAGAGGAGCACAGTACACAGGGGGAGAACCACACGCTTCATAACCGCACTGAGGGGAGCACAGTACACAGGGGGAGAACCACACGCTTCATAACAACACTGAGAGGAGCACAGTACACAGGGGGAGAACCACACGCTTCATAGCCACACTGAGGGGAGCACAGTACACAGGGGGAGAACCACACGCTTCATAACCGCACTGAGGGGAGCACAGTACACAGGGGGAGAACCACACGCTTCATAACCGCACTGAGGGGAGCACAGTACACAGGGGGAGAACCACACGCTTCATAACCGCACTGAGAGGAGCACAGTACACAGGGGGAGAGCCAAACGCTTCATAGCCACACTGAGGGGAGCACAGTACACAGGGGGAGAACCACACGCCTCATAACAACACTGAGAGGAGCACAGTACACAGGGGGAGAACCACACACTTCATAACAACACTGAGAGGAGCACAGTACACAGGGGGAGAACCACACGCTTCATAACCGCACTGAGGGGAGCACAGTACACAGGGGGAGAACCACACGCTTCATAACCGCACTGAGAGGAGCACAGTACACAGGGGGAGAGCCAAACGCTTCATAGCCACACTGAGAGGAGCACAGTACACAGGGGGAGAACCACACGCTTCATAGCCACACTGAGGGGAGCACAGTACACAGGGGGAGAACCACACGCCTCATAACAACACTGAGGGGAGCACAGTACACAGGGGGAGAACCACACGCTTCATAACCGCACTGAGAGGAGCACAGTACACAGGGGGAGAGCCAAACGCTTCATAGCCACACTGAGAGGAGCACAGTACACAGGGGGAGAACCACACGCTTCATAGCCACACTGAGGGGAGCACAGTACACAGGGGGAGAACCACACGCTTCATAACAACACTGAGGGGAGCACAGTACACAGGGGGAGAACCACACGCTTCATAACCGCACTGAGAGGAGCACAGTACACAGGGGGAGAGCCAAACGCTTCATAGCCACACTGAGAGGAGCACAGTACACAGGGGGAGAACCACACGCTTCATAACCGCACTGAGAGGAGCACAGTACACAGGGGGAGAGCCAAACGCTTCATAGCCACACTGAGAGGAGCACAGTACACAGGGGGAGAACCACACGCTTCATAGCCACACTGAGAGGAGCACAGTACACAGGGGGAGAACCACACGCTTCATAACAACACTGAGAGGAGCACAGTACACAGGGGGAGAATCACACGCTTCATAACAACACTGAGGGGAGCACAGTACACAGGGGGAGAACCACACGCTTCATAACCGCACTGAGAGGAGCACAGTACACAGGGGGAGAACCACACGCTTCATAACCGCACTGAGAGGAGCACAGTACACAGGGGGAGAACCACACGCTTCATAACAACACTGAGGGGAGCACAGTACACAGGGGGAGAACCACACGCTTCATAACAACACTGAGAGGAGCACAGTACACAGGGGGAGAACCACACGCTTCATAGCCACACTGAGGGGAGCACAGTACACAGGGGGAGAACCACACGCTTCATAACAACACTGAGGGGAGCACAGTACACAGGGGGAGAACCACACGCTTCATAACAACACTGAGAGGAGCACAGTACACAGGGGGAGAACCACACGCTTCATAGCCACACTGAGAGGAGCACAGTACACAGGGGGAGAGCCAAACGCTTCATAGCCACACTGAGAGGAGCACAGTACACAGGGGGAGAACCACACGCTTCATAGCCACACTGAGGGGAGCACAGTACACAGGGGGAGAACCACACGCTTCATAACAACACTGAGGGGAGCACAGTACACAGGGGGAGAACCACACGCTTCATAACAACACTGAGAGGAGCACAGTACACAGGGGGAGAACCACACGCTTCATAGCCACACTGAGGGGAGCACAGTACACAGGGGGAGAACCACACGCTTCATAACCGCACTGAGAGGAGCACAGTACACAGGGGGAGAACCACACGCTTCATAGCCACACTGAGGGGAGCACAGTACACAGGGGGAGAACCACACGCTTCATAACAACACTGAGGGGAGCACAGTACACAGGGGGAGAGCCAAACGCTTCATAGCCACACTGAGAGGAGCACAGTACACAGGGGGAGAACCACACGCTTCATAACCGCACTGAGAGGAGCACAGTACACAGGTGGAGAACCACACGCTTCATAACCGCACTGAGAGGAGCACAGTACACAGGGGGAGAGCCAAACGCTTCATAGCCACACTGAGAGGAGCACAGTACACAGGGGGAGAACCACACGCTTCATAACCGCACTGAGAGGAGCACAGTACACAGGGGGAGAACCACACGCTTCATAGCCACACTGAGGGGAGCACAGTACACAGGGGGAGAACCACACGCTTCATAACCGCACTGAGAGGAGCACAGTACACAGGGGGAGAACCACACGCTTCATAGCCACACTGAGGGGAGCACAGTACACAGGGGGAGAACCACACGCTTCATAACAACACTGAGGGGAGCACAGTACACAGGGGGAGAACCACACGCCTTATAGTCGCACTGAGAGGAGCACAGTACACAGGGGGAGAACCACACGCCTCATATCCACACTGAGAGGAGCACAGTACACAGGGGGAGAACCACACGCTTCATAGCCGCACTGAGAGGAGCACAGTACACAGGGGGAGAACCACACGCTTCATAGCCGCACTGAGAGGAGCACAGTACACAGGGGGAGAACCACACGCTTCATAGCCGCACTGAGAGGAGCGCAGTACACAGGGGGAGAACCACACGCCTCATAGCCGCACTGAGAGGAGCACAGTACACAGGGGGAGAACCACACGCTTCATAACCACACTGAGAGGAGCACAGTACACAGGGGGAGAACCACACGCTTCATAGCCGCACTGAGAGGAGCACAGTACACAGGGGGAGAACCACACGCCTCATAGCCGCACTGAGAGGAGCACAGTACACAGGGGGAGAACCACACGCCTCATAGCCGCACTGAGAGGAGCACAGTACACAGGGGGAGAACCACACGCTTCCTAGCCGCACTAAGAGGAGCACAGTA
The DNA here is from genome assembly GCF_028390025.1 of Pseudophryne corroboree. Lineage (NCBI taxonomy): Eukaryota > Metazoa > Chordata > Amphibia > Anura > Myobatrachidae > Pseudophryne > Pseudophryne corroboree. The sequence goes on from NC_086451.1 coordinate 480,888,513, forward strand.
CACAGGGGGAGAACCACACGCTTCATAACCGCACTAAGAGGAGCACAGTACACAGGGGGAGAACCACACGCTTCATAACCGCACTGAGAGGAGCACAGTATACAGGGGGAGAACCACACGCTTCATAGCCGCACTGAGAGGAGCACAGTACACAGGGGGAGAACCACACGCTTCATAACCGCACTGAGAGGAGCACAGTATACAGGGGGAGAACCACACGCTTCATAGCCGCACTGAGAGGAGCACAGTACACAGGGGGAGAACCACACGCCTCATATCCACACTGAGAGGAGCACAGTACACAGGGGGGAGAACCACACGCCTCATAGCCGCACTGAGAGGAGCACAGTACACAGGGGGAGAACCACACGCTTCATAGCCGCACTGAGAGGAGCACAGTACACAGGGGGAGAACCACACGCTTCATAGCCGCACTGAGAGGAGCACAGTACACAGGGGGAGAACCACATGCCTCATAGCCGCACTGAGAGGAGCACAGTACACAGGGGGAGAACCACACGCTTCATAGCCGCACTGAGAGGAGCACAGTACACAGGGGGAGAACCACACGCTTCCTAGCCGCACTAAGAGGAGCACAGTACACAGGGGGAGAACCACACGCTTCATAACCGCACTGAGAGGAGCACAGTATACAGGGGGAGAACCACACGCTTCATAGCCGCACTGAGAGGAGCACAGTACACAGGGGGAGAACCACACGCCTCATAGCCGCACTGAGAGGAGCACAGTACACAGGGGGAGAACCACACGCCTCATATCCACACTGAGAGGAGCACAGTACACAGGGGGGAGAACCACACGCCTCATAACCGCACTGAGAGGAGCACAGTACACAGGGGGAGAACCACATGCCTCATAGCCGCACTGAGAGGAGCACAGTACACAGGGGGAGAACCACACGCTTCATAGCCGCACTGAGAGGAGCACAGTACACAGGGGGAGAACCACACGCTTCATAACCGCACTGAGAGGAGCACAGTACACAGGGGGAGAGCCACACGCTTCATAGCCGCACTGAGAGGAGCACAGTACACAGGGGGGAGAACCACACGCTTCATAACCGCACTGAGAGGAGCACAGTACACAGGGGGAGAACCACACGCTTCATATCCACACTGAGAGGAGCACAGTACACAGGGGGAGAGCCACACGCTTCATATCCACACTGAGAGGAGCACAGTACACAGGGGGAGAACCACACGCTTCATAGCCGCACTGAGAGGAGCACAGTACACAGGGGGAGAACCACACGCTTCATAGCCGCACTGAGAGGAGCACAGTACACAGGGGGAGAACCACACGCTTCATAGCCGCACTGAGAGGAGCACAGTACACAGGGGGAGAACCACACGCTTCATAACCGCACTGAGAGGAGCACAGTACACAGGGGGAAAACCACACGCTTCATAGCCGCACTGAGAGGAGCACAGTACACAGGGGGAGAGCCAAACGCTTCATAGCCGCACTGAGAGGAGCACAGTACACAGGTGGAGAACCACACGCCTCATAGCCGCACTGAGAGGAGCACAGTACACAGGGGGAGAGCCACACGCTTCATAGCCGCACTGAGAGGAGCACAGTACACAGGGGGAGAACCACACGCTTCATAACCGCACTGAGAGGAGCACAGTACACAGGGGGAAAACCACACGCTTCATAGCCGCACTGAGAGGAGCACAGTACACAGGGGGAGAGCCAAACGCTTCATAGCCGCACTGAGAGGAGCACAGTACACAGGGGGAGAACCACACGCTTCATAACCGCACTGAGAGGAGCACAGTACACAGGGGGAGAACCACACGCTTCATAACCGCACTGAGAGGAGCACAGTACACAGGGGGAGAACCACACGCTTCATATCCGCACTGAGAGGAGCACAGTACACAGGGGGAGAACCACACGCTTCATAACCGCACTGAGAGGAGCACAGTACACAGGGGGAGAACCACACACTTCATATCCGCACTGAGAGGAGCACAGTACACAGGGGGAGAACCACACGCTTCATATCCGCACTGAGAGGAGCACAGTACACAGGGGGAGAACCACACGCTTCATAGCCGCACTGAGAGGAGCACAGTACACAGGGGGAGAACCACACGCTTCATAACCGCACTGAGAGGAGCACAGTACACAGGGGGAGAGCCACACGCTTCATAGCCGCACTGAGAGGAGCACAGTACACAGGGGGGAGAACCACACGCTTCATAACCGCACTGAGAGGAGCACAGTACACAGGGGGAGAACCACACGCTTCATAACCACACTGAGAGGAGCACAGTACACAGGGGGAGAACCACACGCTTCATAGCCGCACTGAGAGGAGCACAGTACACAGGGGGAGAACCACACGCTTCATAGTCGCACTGAGAGGAGCACAGTACACAGGGGGAGAACCACACGCTTCATAGCCGCACTGAGAGGAGCACAGTACACAGGGGGAGAACCACACGCTTCATAACCGCACTGAGAGGAGCACAGTACACAGGGGGAGAACCACACGCTTCATAACCGCACTGAGAGGAGCACAGTACACAGGGGGAGAACCACACGCTTCATAACCGCACTGAGAGGAGCACAGTACACAGGGGGAGAAACACACGCTTCATAAATGCACTGAGAGGAGCACAGTACACAGGGGGAGAACCACACGCTTCATAAATGCACTGAGAGGAGCACAGTACACAGGGGGAGAGCCACATGCTTCATAACCGCACTGAGAGGAGCACAGTACACAGGGGGAGAGCCACACGCTTCATAACCGCACTGAGGGGAGCACAGTACACAGGGGGAGAACCACACGCTTCATAACCGCACTGAGAGGAGCACAGTACACAGGGGGAGAACCACACGCTTCATAACCACACTGAGAGGAGCACAGTACACAGGGGGAAAACCACACGCTTCATAGCCGCACTGAGAGGAGCACAGTACACAGGGGGAGAGCCACACGCTTCATAACCGCACTGAGAGGAGCACAGTACACAGGGGGAGAACCACACGCTTCATAACCACACTGAGAGGAGCACAGTACACAGGGGGAGAACCACACACTTCATAACCGCACTGAGAGGAGCACAGTACACAGGGGGAGAGCCACACGCTTCATAACCGCACTGAGAGGAGCACAGTACACAGGGGGAGAACCACACGCTTCATAACCGCACTGAGAGGAGCACAGTACACAGGGGGAGAACCACACGCTTCATAACCGCATTGAGGGAGCACAGTACACAGGCGGAGAACCATACACTTCATAACCGCACTGAGAGGAGCACAGCACACAGGGGGAGAACCACACGCCTCATAGCCGCACTGAGAGGAGCACAGTACACAGGGGGAGAACCACACGCCTCATAGCCGCACTGAGAGGAGCACAGTACACAGGGGGAGAACCACATGCTTCATAACCGCACTGAGGGGAGCACAGTACACAGGGGGAGAACCACACGCTTCATATCCGCACTGAGAGGAGCACAGTACACAGGGGGAGAACCACACGCTTCATAACCGCACTGAGAGGAGCACAGTACACAGGGGGAGAACCACACGCTTCATATCCACACTGAGAGGAGCACAGTACACAGGGGGAGAACCACACGCTTCATATCCGCACTGAGGGGAGCACAGCAGCGATTAGGTCTGAATCACCCCCTGCATGATGTATGCACAAGCGGACACTTGGGGTACTTATACCCGCTGAGATATTGACTGTCTCTGACTTTGACTTTGCGATTTCCCCTGAACCCCCCGGATCCCCGAACCCCCGATATAGACTTTACTTGCTATTTTGATTATATGAAGTGCCAGTTCTGACTATACTACAGGTATGTACTAGATTGTACACAATATAGTGACGATTGACTTGCCTGCACAGTATATCTTTACTTGCGATACCGACCCCACAGGGGAGCGCATCGGTAAGCTGTGTACACACGGTGCGATATGCGCTAACTTTCCTTACGATTTTGACTATAGAATCTGGAGATCTCTAGAATTACAGAAGTCTGCGGTTACTTAGAAAACCAGTCTGTCTGTCCCTGGAAATCATTGCGTGAAATGTGGAAATCGCACCCACATCGCAAGAGCTTCAGAAAACGCAGACAATCTCGCAGCTCTGTGTCTGTGAAATAATTGTTTACTTTCAGGATCTCTGACAAACGCCGAGATACTCCCCCAGTCCCCGAGTGTGAGGACAGATGACCCCCTCCGCACGTCCCGGCATCTCCGCGCAGACTTCCCTCCATTCCGTACCAGTCCCAATTATTGCGCTTCCCAGAATCTCCTCCAGAGAAGGGATGTGACCTTTCTATCACCGGCGCTTCTAATTGTGCATTATTATCATCGTTTGTGGTTTAATAGCCGTGTTATGGAGCGCTGACACGTCGGTGACTCATACACGCTCCTCATCTAACATACAACGCTGTTATTGCAGCTGAGGGCTAAATAGCAGAATTAGAATAAGTGACCATTGTTAATAACAATATCAGGAGACTGAGAGATAAGTGACCAGCCAGACAGCTGCAGCGTGCAATTTATACGCGTGGCTTTCTTACTAGCACCTGATCTAACGTAACATAAATGCCGCTAATACAGGGGCTTATTCTGAGGGCAAAACAGCAGCGTCTTCGAGGAACGGCGACCACATACACAGACTTTATTTACTGTAATGCGTTCATTTAAACAAGGAAAGACAATTGCACTATAAATGAGCAGCATTTTATAATAAATTGGCGCTAATGAATAATCTGTATTACCGCTTACTGCAGAGATACAGATTTTATTAGGCCTGGTATTTACCAATCTGAGGCTTATTTTGTAACCCTGGTGAAAGTGTCGCACCTCTGCAATGATTTTCTCCCCTCACCACCAGCCCAATACTTCCGTGATAGCGTCACAGTGTACAATGTGCATGTGTGGCCATGTATGCACACAGCGGTTTGACCCAGTGGGGGTGAAGCAATACCTCCTTTCCTACTTCACAGGTCATCATTGCGGGGTGTAGGGTAACGCCTTCAGCTATGAAAGGCAATCCATCTATTGATAAGTGTGTTAAGACCAATATGAGGACAAGGGCACGATGCACTAAATAAGTGAACATTGGAGAAATATCTGATCAGGACTCATGACAAGGACACATAAAAGGTCAGGACAGGTGGCAGACAAGGATGGTCATGGTACAGGTAAGAAATCAGGACAGGTGGCATACAAGGATGGTCATGGTACACGTAAGAGGTCAGGACAGGTAGCAGACAAGGATGGTCATGGTACAGGTAAGAAATCAGGACAAGTGGCATACAAGGATGGTCAGGGTACAGGTAAGAGATCAGGACAGGTAGCAACAAGGATAGTCATGGTACAGGTAAGAGGTCAGGACATGTGACAGACATGGTTGTTCCGGATACATGCAAGAAATCAGGACACATGACAGTCAGGGATGCTCAGGGCACATGTAAGAGGTCAGGACAGGTAGCAGACACGGCTAGTCAGGGTACAGATAAGAAATAAGAACCAGTATGTGGTTAGACTGTGGTAGGAAATATATGTGAACACAGGGAGAGCATATACTAGCACCCTAGCAGAAATTTAACCCAAAGTCCCATGAAGGTGAGAAAGCAACACAAATTCCTGTTTCACCCATCTAAAGCCATTATAGTCTACTGTCTCACCTCTCCTGTGGTCACTACTTCCCATGCCCGCCTCCAAGAGTTTTCCCATGCACCCCCTCCTCTGACTGCCACTTCACCCTTCTGTTGATAGCTGCCTCACCTCTACCCTGGCCACTACCTCCCATGCCTGCCTCCAGGACACCACCAAAGTGCCCCCTCATCTGACTGCCCACTTCACCTCTACACTGGTCAATACCACCCATACCTGCCTCCATGGTATCTACCACAGCCTCTCCCTCCTCTACTTTGGTAAATACCTACCATGCCATCCACCAATATCTCTCTCACAGTTTCCCTCCTCTGACTGCCACTTCACCCTTCTGTTGATAGCTGCCTCACCTCTACCCTGGCCACTACCTCCCATGCCTGCCTCCAAGGTATCTCCCACAGTGCCCCCCCCTCCTCTGACTGCCCCCTCACCTCTACCCTGGCCACTACCTCCCATGCCTGCCTCCAAGACACCACCAAAGTGCCCCCTCATCTGACTGCCCACTTCACCTCTACACTGGTCAATACCACCCATACCTGCCTCCATGGTATCTACCACAGCCTCTCCCTCCTCTACTTTGGTAAATATCTACCATGCCATCCACCAATATCTCTCTCACAGTTTCCCTCCTCTGACTGCCCCCTCACCTCTACCCTGGTCACTACCTCCCATGCCTGCCTCCAAGGTATCTCCCACAGTGCGCCCCCCCCTCCTCTGACTGCCCCTCAACTCTACTCTAGTTACTACCGCTCATGCCCACCTCAAAGATATGTCCAGCAGCACCCCCCACCAATGACTGCTGTTTCTCCCCTGCTCTGGTCACTACTTCCCAAGCCTGCCTCTAAGAGATCTCACCAGTGCCCCTCCTCTCTAAAATGGTCAATACCACCTATTCCTGACTCCAAGGTATCTTTCACAGCACCTCCATCTCTGGTCACAACCTACCGTACATGCCTCCAATATATCTATCACAGTGCCTCTCCTCTGACTACCCCCTCACCTCTACTCTGGACACCACCTACCATGCCCACCTCTAAAGTATCTCCCACAATGCACCTCCTCTGACTTACCTCTCCTCGCCTATACACAATCATTGGAGCTATTGTGCCTCTGTCTGTCACTTACCACTGCCCGGTGACTCTACTGCAGAGGTTCTCAAACTCGGTCCTCAGGACCCCACACAGTGCATGTTTTGCAGGTAACCCAGCAGGTGCACAGGTGTATTAATTACTCACTGACACATTTTAAAAGGTCCACAGGTGGAGCTAATTATTTCACTTGTGATTCTGTGAGGAGACCTGCAAAACATGCACCGTGTGGGGTCCTGAGGACCGAGTTTGAGAACCTCTGCTCTACTGTAACCTATTACATTGGTATTTATGTTACTGTTTGTACAACGCCATATTCAGCTTGTGGCACCTGACAAAGATAATTATGATGATCAACATCATCAGTGCAGACCGTTCTGCTCACACATAATGCTGACTGTCCCAGCTGTAATACATCATGCAGGAAAGACATGATGTCACACCCAGGGGGCATGGCCATCAGCATTGGGAAGTACAGTACTGCCCCTATCGTCCTTAGAACGTTCCGGGCGGCTCCACAAGCTGCAGGGTGCTTGTCCGCAGTGTCTAAAGGGACCTACTGTACCATTACATATAGCGCCAATCATACGCAGCACTGTACAGAGAGTATGTAATCACATCAGTCCCTGAGCCAGCAGAGCTTACAGTCAAAATTCCCGATCACACACATTCTAAGGGGTAAATTTACTAAGGTGGGAGATTTTTAGAACTGGTGATGTTGCCCATAGCAACCAATCAGATTGTATCTATTATCTTCTAGAAGCAGCTAGACAAATGTTAAGTAGAATCTGATTGGTTGCTATGGGCAACATCACCAGTTCTAAAAAAAAACTCCCACCTTAGTAAATTTACCCCCTAGGCTCTATTTTGTCAGAAGCCTATTACCCTTCCAGTGAGTTTTTGGGGTGTAATCACATACATGTGACACATTATCCCTTCCCTAGGTGCATGTCCTTCTCACACGCACGTACACGGACATCCTATGGGGCTTAGAGCTTTCTGTGACAGCTGCATTCATGTATGGCATTAATTAAGCCGTGCTGGGCCTCTTAGTTCAACCATGTATGTACTCATATCGGACAAAATATGTAACAGTGGGAAAGCACTAAAAATACATTTTGTGAAATTAAATATTATTTCTTCATCAAAATTACAGCATTAGGTCATTACGTCCATCATTTAAACGTAACCTAAAGAGCGGGCGGGTCTGAAACATATACAGGTAGGCCCAGATTTATCAAGCCTTGGAGAGTGATAAATTGCAGGGTGATAAAGTACCAGCCAATCAGCTCCTGTCATTTTTCAAACACCGACTGTAACATGACAGTTGGGAGCTGATTGGTTGGTACTTTATCACCATGTAATTTATCACTCTCCAAGGCTTGATAAATCTGGGCCATAGTTGCCATTTGGCAGTTTGCACGCAGTAAAGCCACGCCCCCTCAGGTGTGTCACTCCCTCTCAGGTGCATGTACAGAACTACCATGTGATCAGCACAGAAGCCCCACGCCATCGTGCGCCAGGCTTAACCACCGCTTTCAGTGATACATACCGTTAATGGAGAAGTTTTCTACAAATGTTTTCACTGAAGAGTAATATGTTACATCTATCATTCTCCATTTACATGATACTGAGGGGCCCATTTATCAACGAGCGATAAAACTCATTGTGTAAGCCAATCAGCTCCCAACTGTCATTTTCAAATACATAACCGTTAGAAGCTGATTGGCTGGAGCACCGTTTATCATACGCAAAAAGTTTTATCCTTCACAACGAGTTTTATCACTCGTTGAAAAGTGAGCCCCTAAATAACAGTTTAATGACAGAGTTAGGCAAACAGTTCAGCGCAGAATACGGAGCGTCATTCCTCCTTACGTCACACCTATGGTCTTAGATTTCGTTACCGCAACTTTCGTGAATTTCTCCGATTACAGTATGTTATCCGACTCATCAATACATCATTTATACACAGTATATATATATATATTGGTGCCTTGAAGAAAATGCTACAATTCAGTAGTAATAAAACATTAATGACACATTCCACTCCCTGCTGTCATCCTGGTTCTCTAACACAACCCGACGTGTCCTAAATAGGTCCCCAGAGATATAGGGCTCTGGACCGTAATGAAATAATTGATATCCTGAGTGAGCTTCTGAAACAATATAATAAAGATGAATTACCTCTCAGAGTCTCCCCCGATGGTGTCACCCGCTCTCTGTGAGGAAGAGAATGAAATAACATTTAGCATGTGATGGGAGGAGTGGGCAAGAGGAGGGAGAGAAAGAAAGAACTGAAATACACAACATGGTAAATAAGATGTGACAGAGAGACAGTGTTTGCAGAAGTCAGGAGGAAGTGTGAGGTCTCGGAGAGACGCCGAAACCAGAATCTATAACATCCAACCGCTCGCTGATCGCTGCAATGTAACAATACGTACATAATACATACTACACGTATGTACAGTGTGCTGCGGGTCACATTGGCTTTAGGGAGTGAGTGATCCCATCATTGTCCAGTATTAGGACTGATAGAACTCACAGAGGGACTGTCACACACTTACAGCACATGTACAGTATACTGCAAGTTGCCAACAGTATATATATCCTTGGCTACTGTCACAGGCCAGTATAACCTGATTTCCCTAGGCAGAAAGTGAATTGTCTGTCTCACAGGACAGCATATCCCAAATCCCCTACCCTGAAATCACCCCCACCGTTTTCCACTCTCACAGGCCAGGATAACCTGATTTCCCTAGGCAGAAAGTGAATTGTCTGTCTCACAGTACAGCATATCCCAAATCCCCTACCCTGAAATCACTCCCACCGTTTTCCACTCTCACAGGCCAGGATAACCTGATTTCCCTAGGCAGAAAGTGAATTGTCTGTCTCACAGTACAGCATATCCCAAATCCCCTACCCTGAAATCACCCCCACCGTTTTCCACACTCACAGGCCAGGATAACCTGATTTCCCTAGGCAGAAAGTGAATTGTCTGTCTCACAGGACAGCATATCCCAAATCCCCTACCCTGAAATCACCCCCATTGTTTTCCAGTCTCACAGGCCAGCATAACCTGATTTCCCCAGGCTGAAAGAGAATTGTCTGTGTCACCCCCACACTTCCACGCTCCTGCAGGCAGCATAGCTGGATAGCCCCAGGCTGAAAGTGAATGTTTGTCATCACCCTCACCTTTATATAAGTATTCCAAGCTTAAATACCTGGGGGTAAATTTACTAAGATGGGAGTTCTATTTAAGATGGGATGTTGCTCATAGCAACCAATCAGATTCTACTTCTCATTTATCTAGCACCTTCTAGAAGATAAAACCTGGAATCTGATTGGTTGCTATGGGCAACACCCCATCTTAAATAGAACTCCCATCTTAGTAAATTTACCCCCTGGTGGCCAATTAGCTGAATGCCCTACACACGGTCACTTACTCAGGGCACTCATTACAGCAACGCTGGCCGGAACTACTCTGGGGCTTTACAGTAAATATAATTACCTGCAGCAGCTAACGGTATTCATTCTCTACTGTACTGTATAGCAGGAAGCGATATTACAAGGTTACTCTACTTATATAATAATGTTATTTATATTAGAGATGAGCGGGTTCGGTTCCTCGGAATCCGAACCCCCCCGAACTTCAGCCTTTTTACACGGGTCCGAGGCAGACTCGGATCTTCCCGCCTTGCTCGGCTAACCCGAGCACGCCCGAACGTCATCATCCCGCTGTCGGATTCTCGCGAGGCTCGTATTCTATCGCGAGACTCGGATTCTATATAAGGAGCCGCGCGTCGCCGCCATTTTCACACGTGCATTGAGATTGATAGGGAGAGGACGTGGCTGGCGTCCTCTCCGTTAGAATAGATAGAGACACTTGAGTTGATTACTTAGTAATTTTGGGGAGCATTAGGAGTACTCAGAGTGCAGAGTTTTGCTGATAGTTACTAGTGACTGACCACCACCAGTTTTATTTATTATTTAATATAATCCGTTCTCTGCCTGAAAAAAAACGATACACAGTCACATACCATATCTGTGCTCAGCCTCAGTGTGCTGCATGATAATATCATCTATATGTATATCTGACTGTGCTGAGTGCTCACTGCTCACACAGCTGAATTGTGGGGGAGACTGGGGTGCAGTTATAGCAGGAGTACAGTGCACACTTTTGCTGCCAGTGTGACTGACCAGTGACCACCAGTATATTGTCTGCCTGAAAAAGTTAAACACTCCTGTGGTGTTTTTTTTTTTTATTCTATAAACGCATTCTGCTGACAGTGTCCAGCAGGTCCGTCATTCATTATATTATATAAATATTTACCTGCAGTAGTGTTATATTTTTTTTGTTCATCTCTATCATCTTTATCATCTCTATATTAGCAGACGCAGTACGGTAGTTCACGGCTGTGGCTACCTCTGTGTCGTCAGTGCTCGTCCATAATTGTATACCTACCTGTGGTGGGGGTTTTTTTTCTATCTTCTTCATACTAGTAGTTTAGGAGTCTGCTGACAGTGTCCAGCAGGTCCGTCATTATATTATATATACCTGCAGTAGTGATATATATATATTGTCACGATCCGGGTATCTGGACGCCATTTCTTACCCATCAGATGCCTCCTAAGGCTGGCTCAGCGCTCCAGGACCGGATCCCATCTGTTATCCTGATGTGTACATTCCTGTATCCTCTCCTGTCACTCTGGGACGCTGTCACAGTAAACGCCATATTACACCTGGCATGGCGTCTCCCGCGGCCTCCGCCGCCGTCCCTGAACTTCTGCATGCAGAGTGTCTGAGTGGCAATTACGTCAGCCGCGGCCTCCGCTGTGTCCGCGTGGTTGGATGTGCATCTGTCAGCCTGGCGCCTCCTGTCTCCGGTGGCCGGCGCCGCCATTACTGTTTTCATTACCACATGGATTACAAACCAAACTTCCCTCCAAGTGTCTGCATGGGCGCAGCCATCTTGGATTCTGTCAGCTGATCATTTCCACCAATCTGTTCTCAGTATTGATAATCTGCATAATTGCCTAGCCAATCCCTTCCTTGCTGCAGGTATAAATACACTGTGCCTGAGCAAGGAAGGCGTCAGTGCTTTGGTTGTCAAACCTAGTTCCTGTTTGTCTCTCTCCTGTGATTGTCTTCCAGGTTCCAGCTCCTGTCTCAAGACTTCCACCATAGAGACCCGCACCAGCATTCCACCTGCGGTGTAGCCTGACTCTCCAATCCATTGTGGATTCATCTGTTTCCAGCTACAACATTACCTGCTTCCAGCTCAGCTTCCAGCAGAGTACAGCTTCTCTTAAAGGGCCGGTGTCCTTTCTACACTTTACCACTCTCCACCGGTATTATTATTTCTCCGCTCTCAAGTTCTACATTTCAGTTCATATTTCATCGCTCCCAAGTTCATTTATTATTTAACTGGTTCCAGCCAGTATCCACTCCGTGCTAACAACAGTCTGGTTCCAGCCAGTATCCACAGCAGCCGTTTTATCTTCAGCAACCCAGCTTTTCCTGGAACACCAGCTGGCACAATCCTGGGTTATCTCCATTGCTACAGTCGGGCCTGGTAAGGACTTTCCATCTAGAAGATCATAAGAACTATCTCACACTACCAGTGCCCTGTGGCTCCTGCCATCCTGTAGTACCCAGGAACTGTATTTATTCTTTGCTGACTTTTACGTTTTCTTTTACTGCTGCTGTGTTGCGGAGTTGTCATAATAAACATCATTTGACTTTTATCCAAGTTGTCGTGGTCACGCCTTCGGGCAGTTATTATTCATGTTACTTACATGTCCAGGGGTCTGATACAACCTCCCAGGTTCCGGTACATCTCAGCCCCTACAACTGAGGCTGCCTCCCGTCAGCTCAGGCCCTCAGTTGTGACAGTAAGCACTGACCTAATGAATCCAGCCGGAGACCAGGATCAAGCGGCCAGGCCGATGCAAGAACTGGCAGCCCGACTAGAACATCAGGAGGCTGCACAGGGCCACATCATCCGCTGTCTCCAGGATCTCTCTACTCGGCTGGATGGGATTCAGACAACTCTCCGTGGATCAGGCGCGTCTGGTGCGTCAACCACAGTGACTCCAGCTATAACCCCACCCACCTTACCCATTTCTGCTCCACGTCTTCATCTTCCAACGCCAGCAAAATTTGACGGATCTCCAAGATTCTGCAGGGGATTTCTCAACCAGTGTGAGATTCAGTTTGAGCTACAACCTGGCAATTTTCCCAGTGACCGTACAAAAATTGCCTACATTATTTCTCTTCTCAGTGGCTCAGCCCTTGATTGGGCATCACCGTTATGGGAGAGGTCCGACACCCTGCTATCTTCCTACACTGCCTTCGTGTCAACATTCAGGCGCATCTTCGACGAGCCAGGCCGGGTAACCTCAGCTTCATCCGAGATTCTCCGTTTACGCCAGGGGTCACGTACTGTAGGACAATATCTGATACAGTTCCAGATCCTGGCATCCGAACTGGCATGGAACGACGAGGCCCTGTATGCTGCATTCTGGCATGGCTTATCTGAGTGTATTAAAGATGAGTTAGCTACCAGAGACTTACCTTCTAAGTTAGATGAGCTAATCTCACTCTGCACGAAAGTTGATTTACGTTTCAGAGAGAGAGCAACTGAGCGTGGAAGATCATCTGCTCCAAAATCTTCTGCTCCTTCTCCTCGTCAACTGTCACCATCTAAAGATGAGCCCATGCAACTTGGCCGTTCCCGTTTAACTCCTGCTGAGCGCCGAAGACGTCTCTCCGAGTTTCTCTGTCTCTATTGTGCAGCTCCGTCTCACACCATTAATGCCTGTCCCAAATGTCCGGGAAACTCCAAATCCTAGCTCGCCAAGGAGAGGGCCGGCTAGGAGTAATGATCTCCTCTCCATCTCCTCAAGATTGTAATCTCCCAGTCTCGCTTCAAGTTGCTCAACGTTATCGGAACGTCATTGCCCTCCTTGATTCCGGAGCAGCTGGGAACTTTATTACCGAAGCCTATGTTAAACGGTGGTCCCTACCCACCGAGAGACTTCCTTCGTCCATTTCTTTAACTGCCGTGGATGGCAGCAAAATTTTTGATGCAGTTATTTCTTTAAGGACTCTACCAGTTCGTCTGAGAGTGGGAGTTCTTCATTCCGAACTTATTTCTTTTTTAGTGATTCCAAGAGCCACACATCCTGTGGTCCTGGGCCTTCCATGGCTCCGTCTTCACAATCCTACAATTGATTGGACGACTACGCAAATCCTGGCATGGGGTTCCTCCTGTGCTGAGACATGTTTGTTTAAAGTATTGCCTGTCTGTTCTTCCTCCCCCAGGTCGTCTGATGTTCCACCTCCTCCATATCAAGATTTCACGGATGTGTTCAGTAAAGCTTCTGCTGATATCCTTCCTCCTCATAGAGAATGGGACTGTCCGATTGATCTCGTTCCAGGGAAGGTTCCACCTCGAGGCCGAACTTATCCGTTGTCTCTGCCTGAGACGCATTCTATGGAGGAATATATTAAAGAGAACCTAGCAAAGGGGTTCATTCGACCTTCTTCTTCTCCAGCCGGCGCAGGCTTCTTTTTTGTAAAAAAGAAAGATGGTGGTCTGCGGCCGTGCATCGACTACAGAGGTTTGAACGACATTACCATCAAGAACCGTTATCCTTTACCCCTGATTACTGAGCTCTTTGACAGAGTTAGCGGAGCTACCATCTTTACAAAGCTGGACTTGCGAGGTGCATACAATCTCATCCGGATCCGTGAGGGTGACGAGTGGAAGACCGCCTTTAACACCCGTGACGGACATTATGAGTACCTCGTCATGCCCTTCGGATTAAGCAATGCTCCAGCTGTCTTCCAGCATTTTGTCAATGAGATCTTCAGAGACATTCTATACCGTCATGTCGTGGTCTATCTAGACGATATCCTCATTTTTGCCAACGATTTAGAGGAACATCGTTTTTGGGTTAAAGAGGTTCTGTCCCATCTCCGTGTCAATCATCTCTATTGCAAATTAGAAAAATGCGTCTTTGAAGTCAAGTCCATTCCGTTTCTAGGGTACATTGTGTCCGGTTCCGGACTAGAGATGGATCCTGAGAAACTACAAGCAATCCAAAATTGGCCGGTACCCTTAACCCTCAAAGGGGTCCAGAGGTTCTTAGGGTTCGCCAACTATTACCGAAAGTTTATACGAGACTTTTCCACCATTGTGGCGCCTATTACTGCTTTCACTAAGAAGGGTGCTAACCCGTCCAAGTGGTCTGAAGAAGCCATGCAAGCATTTCATCTTTTAAAACAAAGGTTCATCTCTGCGCCTGTTCTGAAACAGCCTGACATCGACTCTCCTTTCATCTTAGAGGTGGATGCCTCCTCCGTTGGAGTAGGAGCGGTGTTATCTCAGAGGGCTAAAGATGGCCATTTACACCCTTGCAGTTTCTTCTCCCGGAAGTTCTCCCCAGCTGAGCGCAACTATGCCATTGGCGACCAGGAGTTGCTAGCCATCAAGCTCGCTCTAGAAGAGTGGAGGTATCTGTTGGAGGGAGCTTCTCATTCAATCACCATACTTACAGACCACAAGAACCTTTTATACCTGAAGGGCGCACAATGTCTCAACCCTCGTCAGGCCAGATGGGCACTTTTCTTTTCCAGGTTCGACTTTAAACTCCAGTTCTGTCCGGGCTCTCAGAATCGCAAGGCCGATGCCCTTTCCCGCTCATGGGAGCAAGAAAATGAGTCAGAGTCTTCAGACAAGCATCCTATTATAAATCCGTTGGCATTCTCCACGGTAGGGATGGACTCTACGCCCCCATCAGGGAAAAGTTTTGTGAAGCCGATGCTAAGGAAGAAGCTCATGCATTGGGCCCATGCTTCCCGTTTTGCCGGACATACAGGTATCCAAAAAACCCTGGAGTTTATCTCTAGGTCCTATTGGTGGCCAACTCTGAAAAAGGACGTCTTGGAGTTTATTGCATCTTGCCCAAAGTGTGCCCAACATAAAGTATCCCGCCAGTCGCCTGCGGGGCAACTGGTTCCACTATCCGTTCCCCGTCGACCATGGACCCACTTGTCGATGGATTTCATTACAGACTTACCCATGTGCAACAAGTTCAATACCATCTGGGTGGTAGTTGACCGGTTCACCAAGATGGCACACTTCATTCCTCTCACCGGTCTTCCGTCAGCTTCCAAGTTGGCTCAAGTATTCATACAAGAGATCTTCCGACTCCACGGTCTTCCTGAAGAAATTATCTCAGATCGAGGAGTTCAATTCACAGCCAAATTCTGGCGAAGTTTATGTCAAGTCCTCCAAGTCAAGCTAAAGTTTTCCACGGCTTACCATCCTCAGACCAATGGTCAAACCGAGAGGGTGAATCAGGACTTGGAGGTCTTCCTCCGCATCTATGTGTCCTCCTCTCAAGATGACTGGGTTCAATTACTTCCCTGGGCCGAGTTCTGTCATAACAACCAGTATCATTCTTCATCTGCTTCAACACCATTCTTCACTAACTTTGGATTCCACCCTAAAGTCCCTGAGTTCCAACCGCTTCCAGCAACTTCTGTTCCCGCAGTGGATATCACCTTGCATCAGTTTGCCAATATCTGGAAGAGCGTACGATCAGCTCTGCTCAAGGCATCGTTCAGGTACAAGAAGTTTGCGGATAAGAAGCGTCGAGCAGTTCCTGCTCTCAAGGTGGGTGATCGGGTATGGTTATCCACGAAGAATTTGAGGTTAAGAGTTCCCAGTATGAAGTTTGCACCTCGCTATATCGGTCCTTTCAAGATTGAACAAGTCATCAATCCTGTTGCTTACAGACTCCAGTTGCCTCCCTTCTTAAAAATACCCAGGACATTCCATGTTTCCCTGTTGAAACCGCTGATCTTGAATCGGTTTCATTCCTCACTTCCTCCAACTCCGAAAGTCCAAACTCAACGAGGCGTTGAGTATGAAGTGGCCAAGATCCTGGACTCACGTCACCGTTACGGTCAACTACAATATCTTATTGACTGGAAGGGTTATGGTCCTGAGGAACGTTCATGGACCAATGCTTCTGATGTCCATGCTCCTGCCTTGGTCCGGAGATTCCATTCCAAGTTTCCTCAAAAGCCAAAGAAGTGTCCTGGGGCCACTCCTAAAGGGGGGGGTGCTGTCACGATCCGGGTATCTGGACGCCATTTCTTACCCATCAGATGCCTCCTAAGGCTGGCTCAGCGCTCCAGGACCGGATCCCATCTGTTATCCTGATGTGTACATTCCTGTATCCTCTCCTGTCACTCTGGGACGCTGTCACAGTAAACGCCATATTACACCTGGCATGGCGTCTCCCGCGGCCTCCGCCGCCGTCCCTGAACTTCTGCATGCAGAGTGTCTGAGTGGCAATTACGTCAGCCGCGGCCTCCGCTGTGTCCGCGTGGTTGGATGTGCATCTGTCAGCCTGGCGCCTCCTGTCTCCGGTGGCCGGCGCCGCCATTACTGTTTTCATTACCACATGGATTACAAACCAAACTTCCCTCCAAGTGTCTGCATGGGCGCAGCCATCTTGGATTCTGTCAGCTGATCATTTCCACCAATCTGTTCTCAGTATTGATAATCTGCATAATTGCCTAGCCAATCCCTTCCTTGCTGCAGGTATAAATACACTGTGCCTGAGCAAGGAAGGCGTCAGTGCTTTGGTTGTCAAACCTAGTTCCTGTTTGTCTCTCTCCTGTGATTGTCTTCCAGGTTCCAGCTCCTGTCTCAAGACTTCCACCATAGAGACCCGCACCAGCATTCCACCTGCGGTGTAGCCTGACTCTCCAATCCATTGTGGATTCATCTGTTTCCAGCTACAACATTACCTGCTTCCAGCTCAGCTTCCAGCAGAGTACAGCTTCTCTTAAAGGGCCGGTGTCCTTTCTACACTTTACCACTCTCCACCGGTATTATTATTTCTCCGCTCTCAAGTTCTACATTTCAGTTCATATTTCATCGCTCCCAAGTTCATTTATTATTTAACTGGTTCCAGCCAGTATCCACTCCGTGCTAACAACAGTCTGGTTCCAGCCAGTATCCACAGCAGCCGTTTTATCTTCAGCAACCCAGCTTTTCCTGGAACACCAGCTGGCACAATCCTGGGTTATCTCCATTGCTACAGTCGGGCCTGGTAAGGACTTTCCATCTAGAAGATCATAAGAACTATCTCACACTACCAGTGCCCTGTGGCTCCTGCCATCCTGTAGTACCCAGGAACTGTATTTATTCTTTGCTGACTTTTACGTTTTCTTTTACTGCTGCTGTGTTGCGGAGTTGTCATAATAAACATCATTTGACTTTTATCCAAGTTGTCGTGGTCACGCCTTCGGGCAGTTATTATTCATGTTACTTACATGTCCAGGGGTCTGATACAACCTCCCAGGTTCCGGTACATCTCAGCCCCTACAACTGAGGCTGCCTCCCGTCAGCTCAGGCCCTCAGTTGTGACATATATTTTTTATATCATTATCATCTCTATACTAGCAGACGCAGTACGGTAGTCCACGGCTGTAGCTACCTCTGTGTCGTCAGTGCTCGTCCATAATTGTATACCTACCTGTGGTGGGGTTTTTTTTTCTATCTTCTTCATACTAGTAGTTTAGGTGTCTGCTGACAGTGTCCAGCAGGTCCGTCATTATATTATATATACCTGCAGTAGTGATATATATATATTTTTTATATCATTATCATCTCTATACTAGCAGACGCAGTACGGTAGTCCACGGCTGTAGCTACCTCTGTGTCGTCAGTGCTCGTCCATAATTGTATACCTACCTGTGGTGGGGTTTTTTTTTCTATCTTCTTCATACTAGTAGTTTAGGAGTCTGCTGACAGTGTCCAGCAGGTCCGTCATTATATTATATATACCTGCAGTAGTGATATATATATATATTTTTTATATCATTATCATCTCTATACTAGCAGACGCAGTACAGTAGTCCACGGCTGTAGCTACCTCTGTGTCGTCAGTGCTCGTCCATAATTGTATACCTACCTGTGGTGGGTTTTTTTTTTCTATCTTCTTCATACTAGTAGTTTAGGTGTCTGCTGACAGTGTCCAGCAGGTCCGTCATTATATTATATATACCTGCAGTAGTGATATATATATATATATATTTTATATCATTATCATCTCTATACTAGCAGACGCAGTACGGTAGTCCACGGCTGTAGCTACCTCTGTGTCGTCAGTGCTCGTCCATAATTGTATACCTACCTGTGGTGGGTTTTTTTTTCTATCTTCTTCATACTAGTAGTTTAGGAGTCTGCTGACAGTGTCCAGCAGGTCCGTCATTATATTATATATACCTGCAGTAGTGATATATATATATTTTTTATATCATTATCATCTCTATACTAGCAGACGCAGTACGGTAGTCCACGGCTGTAGCTACCTCTGTGTCGTCAGTGCTCGTCCATAATTGTATACCTACCTGTGGTGGGGTTTTTTTTTCTATCTTCTTCATACTAGTAGTTTAGGAGTCTGCTGACAGTGTCCAGCAGGTCCGTCATTATATTATATATACCTGCAGTAGTGATATATATATATTTTTTATATCATTATCATCTCTATACTAGCAGACGCAGTACGGTAGTCCACGGCTGTAGCTACCTCTGTGTCGTCAGTGCTCGTCCATAATTGTATACCTACCTGTGGTGGGTTTTTTTTTTCTATCTTCTTCATACTAGTAGTTTAGGAGTCTGCTGACAGTGTCCAGCAGGTCCGTCATTATATTATATATACCTGCAGTAGTGATATATATATATTTTTTATATCATTATCATCTCTATACTAGCAGACGCAGTACGGTAGTCCACGGCTGTAGCTACCTCTGTGTCGTCAGTCACTCGTCATCCATAAGTATACTAGTATCCATCCATCTCCATTGTTTACCTGAGGAGCCTTTTAGTTGTGCCTATTAAAATATGGAGAACAAAAATGTTGAGGTTCCAAAAATAGGGAAAGATCAAGATCCACTTCCACCTCGTGCTGAAGCTGCTGCCACTAGTCATGGCCGAGACGATGAAATTCCATCAACGTCGTCTGCCAAGGCCGATGCCCAATGTCATAGTACAGAGCATGTAAAATCCAAAACACAAAATATCAGTAAAAAAAGGACTCAAAAATCTAAAATAAAATCGTCGGAGGAGAAGCGTAAACTTGCCAATATGCCATTTACCACACGGAGTGGCAAGGAACGGCTGAGGCCCTGGGCTATGTTCATGGCTAGTGGTTCAGCTTCACATGAGGATGGAAGCACTCAGCCTCTCGCTAGAAAAATGAAAAGACTTAAGCTGGCAAAAGCACAGCAAAGAACTGTGCGTTCTTCGAAATCACAAATCCACAAGGAGAGTCCAATTGTGTCGGTTGCGATGCCTGACCTTCCCAACACTGGACGTGAAGAGCATGCGCCTTCCACCATTTGCACGCCCCCTGCAAGTGCTGGAAGGAGCACCCGCAGTCCAGTTCCTGATAGTCAGATTGAAGATGTCAGTGTTGAAGTACACCAGGATGAGGAGGATATGGGTGTTGCTGGCGCTGGGGAGGAAATTGACAAGGAGGATTCTGATGGTGAGGTGGTTTGTTTAAGTCAGGCACCCGGGGAGACACTTGTTGTCCGTGGGAGGAATATGGCCATTGACATGCCTGGTGAAAATACCAAAAAAATCAGCTCTTCGGTGTGGAAGTATTTCAACAGAAATGCGGACAACAGGTGTCAAGCCGTGTGTTGCCTTTGTCAAGCTGTAATAAGTAGGGGTAAGGACGTTAACCACCTCGGAACATCCTCCCTTATACGTCACCTGCAGCGCATTCATCATAAGTCAGTGACAAGTTCAAAAACTTTGGGCGACAGCGGAAGCAGTCCACTGACCAGTAAATCCCTTCCTCTTGTAACCAAGCTCACGCAAACCACCCCACCAACTCCCTCAGTGTCAATTTCCTCCTTCCCCAGGAATGCCAATAGTCCTGCAGGCCATGTCACTGGCAATTCTGACGAGTCCTCTCCTGCCTGGGATTCCTCCGATGCATCCTTGAGTGTAACGCCTACTGCTGCTGGCGCTGCTGTTGTTGCTGCTGGGAGTCGATGGTCATCCCAGAGGGGAAGTCGTAAGACCACTTTTACTACTTCCACCAAGCAATTGACTGTCCAACAGTCCTTTGCGAGGAAGATGAAATATCACAGCAGTCATCCTGCTGCAAAGCGGATAACTGAGGCCTTGGCATCCTGGGCGGTGAGAAACGTGGTTCCGGTATCCATCATTACTGCAGAGCCAACTATAGACTTGTTTGAGGTACTGTGTCCCCGGTACCAAATACCATCTAGGTTCCATTTCTCTAGGCAGGCGATACCGAAAATGTACACAGACCTCAGAAAAAGACTCACCAGTGTCCTAAAAAATGCAGTTGTACCCAATGTCCACTTAACCACGGACATGTGGACAAGTGGAGCAGGGCAGACTCAGGACTATATGACTGTGACAGCCCACTGGGTAGATGTATTGACTCCCGCCGCAAGAACAGCAGCGGCGGCACCAGTAGCAGCATCTTGCAAACGCCAACTCTTTCCTAGGCAGGCTACGCTTTGTATCACCGCTTTCCAGAATACGCACACAGCTGAAAACCTCTTACGGCAACTGAGGAAGATCATCGCAGAATGGCTTACCCCAATTGGACTCTCCTGTGGATTTGTGGCATCGGACAACGCCAGAAATATTGTGTGTGCATTAAATATGGGCAAATTCCAGCACGTCCCATGTTTTGCACATACCTTGAATTTGGTGGTGCAGAATTATTTAAAAAACGACAGGGGCGTGCAAGAGATGCTGTCGGTGGCCAGAAGAATTGCGGGACACTTTCGGCGTACAGGCACCACATACAGAAGACTGGAGCAACACCAAAAACGCCTGAACCTGCCCTGCCATCATCTGAAGCAAGAAGTGGTAACGAGGTGGAATTCAACCCTCTATATGCTTCAGAGGTTGGAGGAGCAGCAAAAGGCCATTCAAGCCTATACAACTGACCACGATATAGGAGGTGGAATGCACCTGTCTCAAGCGCAGTGGAGAATGATTTCAACGTTGTGCAAGGTTCTGCAACCTTTTGAACTTGCCACACGTGAAGTCAGTTCAGACACTGCCAGCCTGAGTCAGGTCATTCCCCTCATCAGGCTTTTGCAGAAGAAGCTGGAGACATTGAAGGAGGAGCTAACACTGAGCGATTCCGCTAGGCATGTGGGACTTGTGGATGGAGCCCTTAATTCGCTTAACAAGGATTCACGGGTGGTCAATCTGTTGAAATCAGAGCACTACATTTTGGCGCCCGTGCTCGATCCTAGATTTAAAACCTACGTTGTATCTCTCTTTCCGGCAGACACAAGTCTGCAGGGGTTCAAAGAACTGCTGGTGAGAAAATTGTCAAGTCAAGCGGAACGCGACCTGTCAACATCTCCTCCTTCACATTCTCCCGCAACTGGGGGTGCGAGGAAAAGGCTCAGAATTCCGAGCCCACCCGCTGGCGGTGATGCAGGGCAGTCTGGAGCGACTGCTGATGCTGACATCTGGTCCGGACTGAAGGACCTGACAACGATTACGGACATGTCGTCTACTGTCACTGCATATGATTCTCTCACCATTGAAAGAATGGTGGAGGATTATATGAGTGACCGAATCCAAGTAGGCACGTCAGACAGTCCGTACGTATACTGGCAGGAAAAAGAGGCAATTTGGAGGCCCTTGCACAAACTGGCTTTATTCTACCTAAGTTGCCCTCCCACAAGTGTGTACTCCGAAAGAGTGTTTAGTGCCGCCGCTCACCTTGTCAGCAATCGGCGTACGAGGTTACTTCCAGAAAATGTGGAGAAGATGATGTTCATTAAAATGAATTATAATTAATTCCTCCATGGAGACATTCACCAGCAGCAATTGCCTCCACAAAGTACACAGGGAGCTGTGATGGTGGATTCCAGTGGGGACGAATTGATAATCTGTGAGGAGGGGGATGTACACGGTGATGAATCGGTGGATGATGATGAGGTGGACATCTTGCCTCTGTAGAGCCAGTTTGTGCAAGGAGAGATTAATTGCTTCTTTTTTGGTGGGGGTCCAAACCAACCCGTCATTTCAGTCACAGTCGTGTGGCAGACCCTGTCACTGAAATGATGGGTTGGTTAAAGTGTGCATGTCCTGTTTATACAACATAAGGGTGGGTGGGAGGGCCAAAGGACAATTCCATCTTGCACCTCTTTTTTCTTTCATTTTTCTTTGCGTCATGTGCTGTTTGGGGAGTGTTTTTTGGAAGGGCCATCCTGCGTGACACTGCAGTGCCACTCCTAGATGGGCCAGGTGTTTGTGTCGGCCACTAGGGTCGCTTATCTTAGTCACACAGCTACCTCATTGCGCCTCTTTTTTTTCTTCTTTGCGTCATGTGCTGTTTGGGGAGTGTTTTTTGGAAGGGCCATCCTGCGTGACACTGCAGTGCCACTCCTAGATGGGCCAGGTGTTTGTGTCGGCCACTAGGGTCACTTATCTTAGTCACACAGCTACCTCATTGCGCCTCTTTTTTTTCTTCTTTGCGTCATGTGCTGTTTGGGGAGTATTTTTTGGAAGGGCCATCCGGCCTGACACTGCAGTGCCACTCCTAGATGGGCCAGGTGTTTGTGTCGGCCACTAGGGTCGCTTAGCTTACTCACACAGCTACCTCATTGCGCCTCTTTTTTTCTTTGCGTCATGTGCTGTTTGGGGAGTGTTTTTTGGAAGGGCCATCCTGCGTGACACTGCAGTGCCACTCCTAGATGGGCCAGGTGTTTGTGTCGGCCACTTAGGTCGCTGAGCTTAGTCACACAGCTACCTCATTGCGCCTCTTTTTTTCTTTGCGTCATGTGCTGTTTGGGGAGTGTTTTTTGGAAGGGCCATCCTGCGTGACACTGCAGTGCCACTCCTAGATGGGCCAGGTGTTTGTGTCGGCCACTTGGGTCGCTGAGCTTAGTCATCCAGCAACCTCGGTGCAAATTTTAGGACTAAAAATAATATTGTGAGGTGTGAGGTGTTCAGAATAGACTGAAAATGAGTGGAAATTATGGTTATTGAGGTTAATAATACTTTGGGATCAAAATGACCCCCAAATTCTATGATTTAAGCTGTTTTTTAGGGTTTTTTGAAAAAAACACCCGAATCCAAAACACACCCGAATCCGACAAAAAAAATTCGGTGAGGTTTTGCCAAAACGCGTTCGAACCCAAAACACGGCCACGGAACCGAACCCAAAACCAAAACACAAAACCCGAAAAATTTCCGGTGCACATCTCTAATTTATATAGCGCCTTTCTGCATTAGGACTCAAGGCGCTATAATCATCAATTCCTAATGCAAATCTAATTGCAGCTTTAGGACCGGGATGCTGCTATAGAGAAATACAGAAACAGGAACAGAATTTGTACAGATTGCAAAATAATAAAAACCCCGAAGTCACGCGCTGTATGTGCAGAATTCTGGATGATTATTATTATTTTATTAACAGTTTCTTACATAGCGCAGCAAATTCTGTTGCAATTTACAATTGGAAATAATAATGATATAACAAAACAATTATATAACAAAACTGGGTAATAACAAATAGTCATAGAGGTAGGAAGGCCCTGCTCGCAAGCTTACACTCTATAGGGAAATAGGCATGTATACACTAGAATAGGTGCTATCTATTGCATAGTTGTCCACCGGATTGCAAAGGTTCTTGGTGGGCTGTATGATGTGGTCACACAGCAATGATGAACCGGGTTCGAGAGGAAGAAAAAGTGAAGAATGAGAAGACATGTGAGGATATGTGTGGACTGTACAGAGTGGATGCAATGTGATAGGAAGGTTTATGAAAGTTATGTGAGCGGTGCTGGAATGTGATACGCTGCCTGAAGAGGTGAGTTTTCAGGGAACGCTTGAAGGTTTGGAGACTAGAGGAGAGTCTTATTGTGCGTGGGAGGGCATTCCACAGAGTGGGTGCAGCCCGGATAAAGTCCTGTAATTTTGAGTGTGAACAAGTAATGCGTGTGGATGAGAGACGCAGATCTTGTGAAGAGCGAAGAGGTCGGGTTGGGAGATATTATGAGATAAGAGAAGTGATGTACATTGGTGTAGTTTGGTTAATGGCCTTGTATGTGTGATAGCCGGGCAGCGCCAGGTCCATCAGTGATTAAACAAGCATTGGCACGCCAGGCCATCCGTATCACATAAGCAGACAGTTTATTCACAGTTCAGACAGGGTTATCACAACAGTAACATTTAACTTCTTTATCTTCTCTCCAGCACAATATGCATATGGGTTACATCTCCTTTTATTTGCTTCACTGGCAATAACAGCATTTACAGTGATGTGGCAGCATTACAGTACAGTACATACCAGCGCAGTCTCTGGGAATCAGTAGTGCGGCTTCCGCAAACTGAGATTCATTTCAGTGTGCTCTCCCCCATTCGCTAGGGGCTCTATCTAAACGGGATCTCTCATGGACACGTTACTGGGGGCCTTCCGCCAAACGTGGTTTCCTACCACTCACCCAGATCGTCCTCTCCCACAGACTCACCCCTCCCGTCCTGCTTCTTGGGTACCCCTGAAGGTGAAGATCCCCTTTATTTCTTCCACTGATTGTTCATGCTGTAGCTGCTCTCACACTGCAAATCTGGATATCTCTTGCTCTTCCTAGCAGCACCTACATGCTGTTCCATAATGCCAGGGACTGTGGAGTACCATGCTTGTTCCACAGTCCCCAGACTGCGTTTCTCCTGGACACTAGCCTGTGCCTTCCATCCTCAGTCCTCAGCTCACACTGAATTCTAGCCTCTGCTTTGTTCCTTCTACTAAAACCCCCTACACTTCCTGTCCTAACTCCTTACATGTGGCAGGGTCTGCAAGTAACTGGTTTTGGGGCCATAAACTCCCCCACTCGCTGATAAGAATCAAAAGGCTTTTGGAGCTTTCCAAAATCTGCTGTCTCCTAACATTCCAGTATGCCACATATGTCAGTAAAAGTATTTTATATTGAATGCGGTAGAGTACAGGTAACCAATGGAGGGACTAACAGAGCGGATCTGCAGACGATGAACGTCTAGCGAGGAAGATTAGCCTCGCCGCTGCATTCAGAATGGATTTTAGTGGTGAGAGTCTATGTTTGGGAAGACCGGTCAGGAGACTATTACAATAATCAATGTGGGAGATGATGGGGGTCATTCTGACCCGATCGTACGCTGCAGTATATCGCAGCAGTGCAATCGGGCCAGTGCTGTGCATGTGCCGGCGCATGCCAGACGGCCGAAGGCGGTCGCTGGGCGGGAGGGGGCTGGACGGCGGCGTTAAGCCGCCGTTCAGGGGGCGCGGTCTGGCCAACACAGGCGTGGCCGGACCGTTGGGGGGGGGGGGGGGGGCGCGGCGGCTGCTGTGACCCGTGGCAGCAAAGAGGTTCTCCCAGCCAGCCGGCCAGCGATGCTCTAGAATTTCTGCGGGGGCGCGCGCGGGGGGGGGGGGGGGGGCAGACTATCCCTGTGCTGGGCGTCCCCCCGCATGTCACTGTGCCCAATGAGAGCATGGATTAGAGTTTTTGCAGTGTCTAGTGAACTATACAACGTCATTCATGTTGCTGTAAAACTACATCCGTCTATGGGAAGCGTGCCTGATACAGAAACATCACCATAATGACACTTGACTTGAAATGATCCGTTATAAAGAACAAATAAAGTCAGTATTTGGCATTATTATTAATATCATTTATTTATATAGGTAAGGCGGGAATTGCAGTAGACAATGCAGGAGACAATGAGGGCATACATTAATGTTTTTGCGTGTCCTGTGTGATATGCGCATATTCTGGAAATGTATTTGGATAAAAGGGTTACAGAGGACAGTTCTAAGTCACAAGTCAGCGAGCCTTAGGGCGTAGGCCTTACTATTCTGCCATAAATACATATGGGAGGCTGTGTATTATCCCGTCAAATAGTAACTGGCAGGTTTGTACTTCTTGAAATACGTCCACCATACGTCTCGGCCACGCACTCTGCAGCAGGCTGCCATGTGAGAAGGTGGAAGCTGCTGGGAGCAGGCAGAGATGGACTGACAGACTGACAGCCTTGCTTTGCAGAAATGCAGACTGTGGATTGCTTTATTCATACAAAGGGGCAGGATCAGGGATGTCACACTATACAAGGTACCATCAGTATAGGAGGAGCTTCCCTGGTCTGTAAGGGAGGGGGAGGTAGAGCCTATGTATTTCTGTCCCCAGATATTAGACCCCCAGACCAGCACTGCCTGGGGCCATTATCGGCTATGTAGTAAGTGTAGTCCTGCCTACCTTCCGCCTGTGGTTACCATGACCACCGCCCTTCTGCATCCACAGCTACACAGCCTCAGTGGCTGCAGTGAGTCCTGGATGTAAGACAGTTCTGGGAGCAGAGGGACAGGGAACGTCCAATGATATTTCAGCTTGGGTGAAGCTGCTGGGAATTCCATCTAGGACCTACTGTTTGTTACCCGCTGTATTTATTGCCCTTGTAACAATAATATTAATGTAATATCAATATAATAATTACAGTAGATTATTTTGTAGAACCCCACCTAGCTTCCGGGTCTGTGCTTGTTTTTTTGGAGTTCCTAAATATCTAGCATTCTCTGGCACCCACGGGCATGCTGACACTTGTAGTTCTACCAGCGCCAGCATACCCAAGCAGTTAATTGCTCCCAGTAACCTGACTCGGAAAGCCACAGAGCCATAAGTGACTGGTATATTCTGCACAGAGAAGGGGGATCCACGCACCCTCCCAGGGGCTTCTACCCATGTGACCAAGCTGATCTCGTGGCAAATGCAGGATTTCTAGAGGGGGGTTTACTTTCCAAATGCATTCCACAATCTCCCACTTTGAGGAACTTTGGGGAAAGTGCGGGAGTCTAGGAGAGCAGTAGAGGAACCTAGTTACGCCCCTGGATATTAATGTAAACATTGGTCTTTTTATACACTGGATACTGTATTAATATTTAACAGAATATAGATGTTCTATAGTATAGGCTCTATCAAACATATTTAAATAATAAATAAAAACACAAACATACAGTAATAGAACCAGTGCTGCACTTTCTAAGCACTTTCTCCCACCTCATGGTAAGGCTCCTGTCTCTTCTTCCTGGCAGCTACTCTCTAGTCCAGTGCACTGATTGAGGACTCAGATCCACACACACAGCAAACTTGTTAGAAGAAGCTGCTACCACTGGGCACGTGCAGCAGTTCTGCTCTGTCCCTTACACTGCATGATGTGGTGGCAGCTCTAGTAATTGTATTATATACCATTGCTAATTTGAGCCACTTCCCAAGAGGAGGGGGGTTTCCATGCAACCGGAACCCTGATTTATTGATAAACAGACCATAGCACTGGGGCAGGTCACATATTATGGGGGCACAGGGGCTGGCAGGCTGTCTCATTTATTTATTCTGTTTATAAGACAGCAGAGACCATTATCGGCTTTTTGTGACGGATGCCTCTGTACTCTGCTTAGAGCGCTTCTTGTGACAGCTGCGTATTCATTGTACGAATCTTAACGATTTGCGCAACTCAAGATGCACACATAAGGTCATGAAAGGTCTACTCTCACATCCGGGCAGCATAACTGTACCAAACTCTAAATTCCAATCATCAATGCAAAGTTTATAACGGAACCTTTTTTAAAATAAAGTGCAAACAAATAAAAGCAGCCAAATATAAGGGCAGCAAACGCATCCGTACAGCCCGGACCTACACCTGACGCTAAGCATTCATCTCCAGGTGACTTCACCAACAGTAGGAAATGGTTGCATAGAAAGTGAGCTGAAAAGGTTTCCTGCACCATGAAATATGACAGTAGGGGGATGAAGCGTGATAGTAATAAGCCCTGGAAGGCACAATCCCCTTCACTGCGTAATAGTAAGACACTGGGTGACGAGCAGGGCCCTTCGTCATGTGAGTCTCACTGTATGCATTACATGGCTGATGTATTCCGGGACACGGTATGGAGAGAAGATGGGATATTGGGGCAGATGTATTAAGCCTGGAGAAGTGATAAAGCAGTGAAAAGTGGAAGGTGATAACGCACCAGCCAATCAACTCCTAACTGTCATTTTTCAAATCCGTAAGGATTGGCTGGTGCGTTATCACCTTCCACTTATCACTTCTTTATCACTTCTCCAGGATTAATACATCTGCCCCATTATCCTTCCCGGTGAGACGCTCTGCTGCTCGCACACACGGAGGACGGAGGGATGAGCCTCAGGCCCCATCCCACATATTTACGACAAGCTCTTTACGATGGTTCCAGCACTTTATTACCGAGGAAGTCTTGTTCAGTGAATACTTGAAATGTAGCAGCTATAAAAGGATCAGACACTTAGGGTCAGAACTGCTCATAAAAGCTCCAGGGAAGTCTCCGTAAGGACGCTGAGCGCGCTCACAGCTCCCCGGAATTATGGCTTTCACCTTGCCGCTGGAAACCGGTCTTAAAACGCTCTTGCTAATGTTACACCGGGTGGTTTGAAGTTGCAATCCTTGATTGTGGGAACGTTATCACTTTATCAGAGTAGAACATACAAGTGCTACCTATTTATTCCAGGTGAGCCGCGGGCCCGTATAATTATATGTGATATTATACACCCTACTCACACCAGCCGAATATACCCATAACAGGCGTTCAGTACTGAGAAATAGAACTGTGATTATTACATCGTCCTGTGAGGCCAAGCTCGGGAATGGACCCTTTTCCAATATATCTATTTTCATATTATATTCAGTGAATGCTCAATAAATCACTGACACCTTTTACTCCAAACCCAAAGACTAAATAAAATCAGTATATTTTCGTTTGTATACTTGCAGCATACTCGCTCACTCTCACAGAACGCCAGAGACTCGCAAGTAGGAAGATAATCCGTCTGGGCCGGTCCCGCCCCTAAACATGTGATGTCATGACAGAGAGGTGGAGCCTCCAGGAGCAGGAGGAGCCGAGCATCAGGAGCGTCTCAATGACGTTCCGATTGGCTCTGCAGGGGCTCTCCAGGCTACATGGTACTAGTCTAGGCACCCTGCTAGCCACATGCTGCTGCCATGGGGGAGCGACGGTGCTGCCCCTAGGTCTTGCGCTTTGGGTAGTGGCAGCAATCGCAGTTGCACACTGTGAAATGCCCCAAAGACAGTTGCGACACACCTGGGTTTTCTGCAGCCACTCTCTATTACCCCACCAATGCCCACCCACCCAAATGGTCCCTGGCTGTCAATCACTTTGCAAAAAATTGCTCTCTGCGACCACCATCAGGGCCGTCTTAACACAGACACAAGGCCCAACAATGGGTGGGGTGGGTGGTGGTCACACAATCAGAGCAGCAAGGCAGCAATCGATACCTGCCTCCCAGCCTGCAGCCAGACAGTGAATGGCTGCCTGCATGCTGATTGGTGGATGGCTAGAGCTGTCCACCAATCAGAGTACTGACAGCCAGTCACTGTATGGAAGCATGTGGCGTGGAGACACGGAGCGGGACCACAGCAGGGGCATTTTATGATTTCTTTAAGTTGGTTCCCGTGAATGGGTGCGTAGAGGCCCCAGTGCATTGCTTTTCCCAGGGTCTACAACATACTTGCCTACTCTCCCGGAATAACCGGGAGGCTCCCGAAAATCGGGTGACCCTCCCGGCCCCCTGGAAGAGCAGGCAAGTCTCCCGATTTGCGGGGTCCCCCCTACCCGACCGCCCACTTAGTGAGTAAAGTGGGCGGTCCGGGCAGTCGATGACGCGATTATTGCTGAATCGCGTCATCATAGCCATGCCCCCTGCAGTGTAATGCCGGTGATCGCGGCATTACAGAGCGGGGGCGTGGCTTAAAGGAGGTGTCACTGTGACCCCGCCCTTGCTCCGCCCCGTCCCGCCCTTGCTCCGCCCCTGTCCCGCCTCCAGCCACCCCATCCTTTACAGCACAGCCTCCCCTGCCCGCCCGCTGAGCCGACCTGGCTGCTCTCTCCCGCAGAGAGCAGCCAGAATATCGGTAAGTATGGTCTACAATGCTGTTTAGGCAGCCTTGATCGCCGTTGCAAAAACCACTGCGTGACTTACTGTAGATGCGTATACAGACACCGATAATCGCTCAACTGTGAAAAATCGGGCTTGCGACAACTGTGACTCAGGCTTTATATCAACAGCGCTGTTAGGTACAGAGCAATACTATAACATAGAACGATGGACGGCCAAGATATCAGAGGTGTTACTTACAGTTGCCGCATAAATGCAGACACATTGGGGGGAAATCAGACCTGATCGCTAGGCTGCGTTTTCGCACAGTGGGCAATCAGGTCTAAACTGCGCATGCGTATGCACCGCAATGAGCAGGCGCGTTACACGGGTACAAAGCGTATCGCCGCTCAGCGACGGGTTTGTGCGAAGGATCCATTCGCATGGGCGATCGCAAGGAGATTGACAGGAAGAAGGCGTTTATGGGTGGCAGCTGACCGTCTTCTGGGAGTGGTTGGAAAAATGCAGGCGTGTCCAAGCGTTTGCAGGGAGGGTTCCTGACGTCAATTCCGGTCCTGGACAGGCTGAAGTGATTGCAGCGGCTGAGTAAGTCCTGGGCTGCGCAGAGACTGCACAAGATCTGTTTGTACA
The DNA here is from genome assembly GCF_028390025.1 of Pseudophryne corroboree. Taxonomy (NCBI): domain Eukaryota; kingdom Metazoa; phylum Chordata; class Amphibia; order Anura; family Myobatrachidae; genus Pseudophryne; species Pseudophryne corroboree. The sequence continues at coordinate 480,919,929 of NC_086451.1, forward strand.
TCTCTGCTACACATGCGTTAACACGCTCGCAAAGCGAAAATACACTCCCCCTATAGGCGGCGACTATCTGATCACAGGGCTGTAAAAATCGCCTGCTAGCGATCAGGTCTGAATTAGTCCCATTATTTCCATTGCTATAAACAATGTGACTCCTATACGTTATCTTCTCCACCAAGCGTTGTCACTGCTCCAACTGCCACCAAGAGAAGGTGTGAACGTCCTTATCAACAACAGCAAAAATATGATCTTACCGCACTTTGATACAAGACACCGTAGTCTCCATACCAGAGTTTGGTTAATATTCCATAACCACAAGATAAATCACTGATCACCTCTAAGGTCACCCTGCTGCTAAATTCCATGAAGCTGAGATAAACCTCTTTACACAGAAAACAAGGGAACGCCAAGGCGAATAAATAAACCCTTTTTAGATTCTGAATTTTCCTCCCTTGGCAGAATAAAATCTGCCTTAAACAAGGAAAAATACAGTAGAAGGTAATGGAAATTCTCATGGGTGCCGGCAAACCCAGCTGGATACATACATTCCGGACGTCACTTCCTGAGATTTCCAAAGGGCTAAAAAATCAGAACTTAAGTCCAAGCTTTGCAGAGGACTTCTTCAGCCTCATGTCGCCGGGTGTGAGCCAAACTCTGCCTCCAGCCTTAAATCTGCACATTTATCTCATTATGGTAGAAATGTATTTTGCCTGTAATCCAGCTCCGGACACGGCTACCAGTACAAGCATTCTTAATCTTGCTAAAACCCCTGGAGTTGCAGGTTGTATGGTTTTTCACTTACCCAATGAGGCAGGTGGACAAGCTCCGAGGGGGCTCTCGCTTCATGCTCCAAGTGCCGACCCTTCAAGCTGGCTGGCATGCAACCCGCGGGACTGTGGCAGGTGGGGAGTTTGACTATGGTGGTACACCTGTAAAACCGTAACACCTAAGGTGAGCTCAGGGAGGACAGGAATCTCCCGTTGAGCAGAAAAGCAGGTTGCTCATAGATGATGACAATTCCACTATAAAAACCATCAATATGAGAGACCATTAACTCATGGGTACCAGTAATGGCATAAGGCTGACCTCACAGTTTTCTCATAGGAATAACGTGTGCAAGGAGGTGAATTATAATGAAGCTGTATCACACTCATAGACAAGGAGTCCAACATGAAGTTTATTTTAACCTGCTCTGTAATAGCCATCATTGCCATCCACTTCTTATACAGGAAGTGTTTGTTATACAGGAAGTGCCTCTGCAGCCACTGTTCCTGACTGCAGCTAGTAAAGTCACACTTCTACAGCTCTCCAGAGTTCTGTGGTATTTGCACACAGACTGCTCTGCATAGTGTCAGGAGTCTTGCGGTGTTGGCACAAGATCTCCGGCGCATAGATCCGCTAATGCATGGCTCAAATTCAAGAAGTGCTGTGCCGGGCTCGCAGATACAAAAGGTGCAGGCATATACCTTGCTCAGCCTAGCTGGGGCTGAGGCTGCTGATAAGGAAGACACATTTATCAGAGGGGGAAGATCAAGAGGATTAAGTCACACTAATAAAAAAGTTTGATGAGATCCTGACAAGACACAGGCGATCCAACACAGGCCTACCCGCACAGATAAGCTGCGCCTGCAGAGATTTTTGGGTATGACCTTTTAGAATTTCTGCCACACTACACTGAGGTCACAGACGCGCTTCGCCAGTTATTGCACAACAATGCCGAATGCTGTTGGTTGCACATACTACCGGTACTTCTCTCCTCAAGGCTATGCCCAATTCCAACCCGGTGCTCCAATTTTTTGATGTGCCTGTTTCTGTTGCAATCACTGTTGATGCCGCCCAGCACGGTCTTGCTGCTGCCTGGCTGCAGAGTAACAAACCCATTGGTTGTTCTTCCAGGACCCTTACTGAGACATAAGTTGTGTTACTCTCATATTGAAAACGTACGGTTGACTCTAGTCTTCACTTGTAAAAAGTTTCACGAGTTCATCTATGGACATCCAATGCTGGCTGCAGTAGACCACCAACCCCTGATTATCATTCCCCACAAACCCCTGCATCTCAGCATGAATTCATCATCTCATACTCAACTCCAAAGGTACCGCCCGAATGTGGTGCAGAAACGTAGGAAGGACCTGCATGTCTCTGGCTCCTTATCTCATGCTCACCTCCCGGTGTCCCTGTTGCTGATGATGATCTGGATGTCATGGAGCTTGATGTCCTCTCCTCCAGGTGCACGGAGTAGCTCCGTCATGTGACACTAAGGGATGACCTCTGCCAAAGGTTGTCTCGTGTTGTCCTGCATGTCTGGCCTTATTCCTCCAGGGATCTTGTGAGTTGAGGTCTTTCTTTACTTTCCGCAATGAATTCACACTTCTGTGCGGCCAGCGTTTTGCGATACCTGATGCCCTGCAAGGTTTCCATGCTCAGCCGGCCCATTTCTTTTTTTCCGCTCTGACCATAGACACAGAAAGTGGAATCTGCCATAGTACATGTAATTTCTCATCACTTCAGTGCATTCTGCGCTCACGAGCGTCCTCCCGTGAAATAGATTTGTCCTGACGTGTTTTATGCCGCAGTAAAAACAGCCATTAATGAAACTGCAATCATCGTGACTCTGGCCAAATACAGATAATAAAACATCTCTATGTTCCTCCCAGCGTGCAGAGCACGGTATACACGCGCTGGTCTGTGAGCTTGCAATGGGGAATGTCCGCTGCTACTGTATCTGCTACAGCGGTAGTGGGGGGGGGGGGTTTTACCTTTCATGGTGCTTCTCACTCTAGATGTATTTTAAGGATCAGTAACGTTTATATACAAGTGGACGTGATTTGAAAGCAGTGATATTATATGTATAAAGGATCGTGTTCTGTTGCTGTACATAGGGCTGTGGAAGCTGTGAGTGCCCTTGTTACACAGTGCCGGCCTGCGTTCTCTGATATCAGTCACATAAAGCTCTGACAGACAGCGGCGTTCCTCGGTGTGAGTATAGACTAGAGAACACTGGGCCTAATTCAGACCTGATCACTAGGGTGCGTTGTTTGCATCCCTGCGATCAGGAAGTCGCCGCCTACAGGGGGAGGGGGAAATCGCTGTGCAGGGGTGCGATCGCATGTGCAGGAGAGCTACATAAACAGAAGATTGTGCAGACTCTGCACAGCCCAGGACTTACTCTTCCAGTGAGATGATGAGCGGGCCAGAGTCAACGTCAGAAACCCTCCCTTCAAACGCCTGGTCCCAAGGACACTCCTTAAAAACGGTCAGTTGACACCCACAAATGGCCTCTTCCTGTCAGTCACTTTGCGATCACCCATGCGATCGTTTTTCTGGCACCATCCCGTCGCTGTCCGTTGCTGCAGACCGACGCACCTGCGCATTGCGGTGCATATGCATGCGCAGTTCAGACCTGATTGCAGGCTGTACGAAAAGGCAGCCTAGCGATCAGGTCTGAATTAGGCCCACTGTACTACCTGACTGCAGCGTGTGTGTGTGTGTGTGTGTGTGCGCGTGTGCGTGTGTGTGTGTGTCTGCGTGTGTGTGTGCGCGTGTGCGTGTGTGTGCGTGTGTGCGTGTGTGTGTGTGTGTGTGTGTGTGTGTGTGTACATACACCAGCGGTTAAAAGTTTAAGCAGTCACATTTTTCCAGTTTTTTATGAAATTTTTGCGATTTAATGTCTCAGCGTACTCTGACACATACATCATAAATAGTGATGAGCGGGTTCGGTTTCCGAGAAACCGAACCCCCCCGAACTTCACCCTTTTTAGACGGGTCCGAGCCATACTCGGATTTTCCCGTATGGCTCGGTTAACCCGAGCGCGCCCGAACGTCATCATCCCGCTGTCGGATTCTCGTGAGATTCGGATTCTATATAAGCAGCCGCGCGTCGCCGCCATTTTCCACACGTGCATTGAGATTGATAGGGAGAGGACGTGGCTGGCGTCCTCTCCGTTTATATACTAGTTATATACTACACAGTTGATCTGATTGCTTAGCTTATTGTGGGGAGGATTGGGGAGCAGCTGTTAGGAGGAGTACAGTGCAGAGTTTTGCTAATAGTGACCACCAGTTTTTTATCCGTTCTCTGCCTGAAAAAAACGCTCCATACCATATCTGTGCTCAGTGTGCAGTGCTGCATGATATATCTGTGCTATGTGCTCACACTGCTTAATTGTGGGGACTGGGGAGCAGCTATAGCAGGAGTACAGTGCACAGTTTTGCTGACTGAAAAACACTCCTGTGGTGTCTTTTTTTTTTATACTATAAACGCAGTCTGCTGACAGTGTCCACCAGGTCCATTATACTGTATATAGCAGTACGGTAGGCCACTGCTGTACCTACCTCTGTGTCGTCACTCGTCGTCCATAAGTATACTAAGTATCCATCCATCTACATTGTATACCTGTGGTGTCTTTTTTTTTTATACTATAAACGCAGTCTGCTGACAGTGTCCACCAGGTCCATTATACTGTATATAGCAGTACGGTAGGCCACTGCTGTACCTACCTCTGTGTCGTCACTCGTCGTCCATAAGTATACTAAGTATCCATCCATCTACATTGTATACCTGTGGTGTCTTTTTTTCTTTATACTATAAACGCAGTCTGCTGACAGTGTCCACCAGGTCCATTATACTGTATATAGCAGTACGGTAGGCCACTGCTGTACCTACCTCTGTGTCGTCACTCGTCGTCCATAAGTATACTAAGTATCCATCCATCTACTATGTATACCTGTGGTGTCTTTTTTTCTTTATACTATAAACGCAGTCTGCTGACAGTGTCCACCAGGTCCATTATACTGTACATAGCAGTACGGTAGGCCACTGCTGTACCTACCTCTGTGTCGTCACTCGTCGTCCATAAGTATACTAAGTATCCATCCATCTACATTGTATACCTGTGGTGTCTTTTTTTTTAATACTATAAACGCAGTCTGCTGACAGTGTCCACCAGGTCCATTATACTGTATATAGCAGTACGGTAGGCCACTGCTGTACCTACCTCTGTGTCGTCACTCGTCGTCCATAAGTATACTAAGTATCCATCCATCTACATTGTATACCTGTGGTGTCTTTTATTTTAATACTATAAACGCAGTCTGCTGACAGTGTCCACCAGGTCCATTATACTGTATATAGCAGTACGGTAGGCCACTGCTGTACCTACCTCTGTGTCGTCACTCGTCGTCCATAAGTATACTAAGTATCCATCCATCTACATTGTATACCTGTGGTGCCTTTTAGTTGTGCGCATTAAAATATGGAGAACAAAAATGTGGAGGTTAAAAAAATAGGGAAAGATCAAGATCCACTTCCAACTCGTGCTGAAGCTGCTGCCACTAGTCATGGCCGAGACGATGAAATGCCATCAACGTCGTCTGCCAAGGCCGATGCCCAATGTCATAGTAGAGAGCATGTAAAATCCAAAACGCAAAAGATCAGTAAAATGACACAAAAATCAAAATTAAAAGCGTCTGAGGAGAAGCGTAAACTTGCCAATATGCCATTTACGACACTGAGTGGCAAGGAACGGCTGAGGCCCTGGCCTATGTTCATGGCTAGTGGTTCAGCTTCACATGAGGATGGAAGCACTCATCCTCTCGCTAGAAAAAAGAAAAGACTTAAGCTGGCAAAAGCACAGCAAAGAACTGTGCGTTCTTCGAAACCACAAATCCACAAGGAGAGTCCAATTGTGTCGGTTGCGATGCCTGACCTTCCCAACACTGGGCGGGAAGAGCTTGCGCCTTCCACCATTTGCACGCCTCCTGCAAGTGCTGGAAGGAGCACCCGCAGTCCAGTTCCTGATAGTCAAATTGAAGACGTCAGTGTTGAAGTACACCAGGATGAGGATATGGGTGTTGCTGGCGCTGGGGAGGAAATTGACAAGGAGGATTCTGATGGTGAGGTGGTTTGTTTAAGTCAGGCACCCGGGGAGACGCCTGTTGTCCGTGGGAGGAATATGGCCGTTGACATGCCTGGTCAAAATACAAAAAAAATCAGCTCTTCGGTGTGGAATTATTTCAACACAAATGCGGACAACAGGTGTCAAGCCGTGTGTTGCCTTTGTCAAGCTGTAATAAGTAGGGGTAAGGACGTTAACCACCTCGGAACATCCTCCCTTATACGTCACCTGCAGCGCATTCATCATAAGTCAGTGACAAGTTCAAAAACTTTGGGCGACAGTGGAAGCAGTCCACTGACCAGTAAATCCCTTCCTCTTGTAACCAAGCTCCTGCAAACCACACCACCAACTCCCTCAGTGTCAGTTTCTTCCTTACCCAGGAAAGCCAATAGTCCTGCAGGCCATGTCACTGGCAAGTCTGACGAGTCCTCTCCTGCCTGGGATTCCTCCGATGCATCCTTGAGTGTAACGCCTACTGCTGCTGGCGCTGCTGTTGTTGCTGCTGGGAGTCGATAGTCATCCCAGAGGGGAAGTCGGAAGACCACTTGTACTACTTCCAGTAAGCAATTGACTGTCCAACAGTCCTTTGCGAGGAAGATGAAATATCACAGCAGTCATCCTGCTGCAAAGCGGATAACTGAGGCCTTGGCAGCCTGGGCGGTGAGAAACGTGGTTCCGGTATCCATCGTTAATTCAGAGCCAACAATAGACTTGATTGAGGTACTGTGTCCCCGGTACCAAATACCATCTAGGTTCCATTTCTCTAGGCAGGCGATACCGATAATATACACAGACCTCAGAAAAAGACTCACCAGTGTCCTAAAAAATGCAGTTGTACCAAATGTCCACTTAACCACGGACATGTGGACAAGTGGAGCAGGGCAGACTCAGGACTATATGACTGTGACAGCCCACTGGGTAGATGTATTGACTCCCGCCGCAAGAACAGCAACGGCAGCAGTAGCAGCATCTCGCAAACGCCAAATCGTTCCTAGGCAGGCTACGCTTTGTATCACCGCTTTCCAGAATACGCACACAGCTGAAAACCTCTTACGGCAACTGAGGAAGATCATCGCAGAATGGCTTACCCCAATTGGACTCTCCTGGGGATTTGTGACATCGGACAACGCCAGCAATATTGTGCGTGCATTACATCTGGGCAAATTCCAGCATGTCCCATGTTTTGCACATACCTTGAATTTGGTGGTGCAGAATTATTTAAAAAACGACAGGGGCGTGCAAGAGATGCTGTCGGTGGCCTGAAGAATTGCGGGCCACTTTCGGCGTTTAGGCACCGCGTACAGAAGACTGGAGCACCACCAAACACACCTGAACCTGCCCTGCCATCATCTGAAGCAGGAGGTGGTAACGAGGTGGAATTCAACCCTCTATATGCTTCAGAGGATGGAGGAGCAGCAAAAGGCCATTCAAGCCTATACATCTGGCCACGATATAGGCAAAGGAGGTGGAATGCACCTGTCTCAAGCGCAGTGGAGAATGATTTCAACGTTGTGCAAGGTTCTGCAACCCTTTGAACTTGCCACACGTGAAGTCAGTTCAGACACTGCCAGCCTGAGTCAGGTCATTCCCCTCATCAGGCTTTTGCAGAAGAAGCTGGAGACATTGAAGGAGGAGCTAAAACAGAGCGATTCCGCTAGGCATGTGGGACTTGTGGATGGAGCCCTTCATTCGCTTAACCAGGATTCACGGGTGGTCAATCTGTTGAAATCAGAGCACTACATTTTGGCCACCGTGCTCGATCCTAGATTTAAAACCTACGTTGTATCTCTCTTTCCGGCAGACACAAGTCTGCAGGGGTTCAAAGACCTGCTGGTGAGAAAATTGTCAAGTCAAGCGGAACGTGACCCGTCAACAGCTCCTCCTTCACATTCTCCCGCAACTGGGGGTGCGAGGAAAAGGCTAAGAATTCCGAGCCCACCCGCTGGCGGTGATGCAGGGCAGTCTGGAGCGAGTGCTGACATCTGGTCCGGACTGAAGGACCTGCCAACGATTACTGACATGTCGTCTACTGTCACTGCATATGATTCTCTCACCATTGAAAGAATGGTGGAGGATTATATGAGTGACCGCATCCAAGTAGGCACGTCAGACAGTCCGTACGTATACTGGCAGGAAAAAGAGGCAATTTGGAGGCCCTTGCAGAAACTGGCTTTATTCTACCTAAGTTGCCCTCCCTCCAGTGTGTACTCCGAAAGAGTGTTTAGTGCAGCCGCTCACCTTGTCAGCAATCGGCGTACGAGGTTACTTCCAGAAAATGTGGAGAAGATGATGTTCATTAAAATGAATTATAATCAATTCCTCCGTGGAGACATTCACCAGCAGCAATTGCCTCCAGAAAGTACACGGGGACCTGAGATGGTGGATTCCAGTGGGGACGAATTAATAATCTGTGAGGAGGGGGATGTACACAGTGAAAGGGGTGATGAATCGGACGATGAGGAGGAGGTGGACATCTTGCCTCTGTAGAGCCAGTTTGTGCAAGAAGAGATTGATTGCTTCTTTTTTGGTGGGGGCCCAAACCAACCAGTCATTTCAGTCACAGTCGTGTGGCAGACCCTGTCACTGAAATGATGTTTTCGTTAAAGTGTGCATGTCCTGTTTATACAACATAAGGGTGGGTGGGAGGGCCCAAGGACAATTCAATCTTGCACCTATTTTTTCTTTCATTTTTCTTTGCATCATGTGCTGTTTGGGGAGTATTTTTTTGAAGGGCCATCCTGCGTGACACTGCAGTGCCACTCCTAGATGGGCCAGATGTTTGTGTCGGCCACTTGGGTCGCTTATCTTAATCACACAGCTACCTCATTGCGCCCCTTTTTTTCTTTGCATCATGTGCTGTTTGGGGGGTATTTTTTTGAAGGGCCATCCTGTCTGACACTGCAGTGCCACTCCTAGATGGGCCAGGTGTTTGTGTCAGCCACTTGGGTCGCTTAGCTTAGTCACACAGCGACCTTGGTGCGCCTCTTTTTTTCTTTGCATCATGTGCTGTTTGGGGAGTATTTTTTTGAAGTGCCACCCTGTCTGACACTGCAGTGCCACTCCTAGATGGGCCAGGTGTTTGTGTCGGCCACTTGGGTCGCTTAGCTTAGTCACACAGCTACCTCATTGCGCCTCTTTTTTTCTTTGCATCATGTGCTGTTTGGGGAGTATTTTTTTGAAGGGCCATCCTGCGTGACACTGCAGTGCCACTCCTAGATGGGCCAGGTGTTTGTGTCGGCCACTAGGGTCGCTTAGCTCAGTCACACAGCTACCTCATTGCGCCTCTTTTTTTCTTTGCATCATGTGCTGTTTGGGGAGTATTTTTTTGAAGGGCCATCCTGTCTGACACTGCAGTGCCACTCCTAGATGGGCCAGGTGTTTGTGTCGGCCACTTGGGTCGCTTAGCTTAGTCACACAGCTACCTCATTGCGCCTCTTTTTTTCTTTGCATCATGTGCTGTTTGGGGAGTATTTTTTTGAAGGGCCATCCTGCGTGACACTGCAGTGCCACTCCTAGATGGGCCAGGTGTTTGTGTCGGCCACTAGGGTCGCTTAGCTTAGTCACACAGCTACCTCATTGCGCCTCTTTTTTTCTTTGCATCATGTGCTGTTTGGGGAGTATTTTTTTGAAGGGCCATCCTGCGTGACACTGCAGTGCCACTCCTAGATGGGCCAGGTGTTTTTGTCGGCCACTTGTGTTGCTTAGCTTAGTCACACAGCGACCTTGGTGCGCCTCTTTTTTTCTTTGCATCATGTGCTGTTTGGGGAGTATTTTTTTGAAGTGCCATCCTGTCTGACACTGCAGTGCCACTCCTAGATGGGCCAGGTGTTTGTGTCGGCCACTTGGGTCGCTTAGCTTAGTCACACAGCTACCTCATTGCGCCTCTTTTTTTCTTTGCATCATGTGCTGTTTGGGGACTATTTTTTTGAAGGGCCATCCTGTCTGACACTGCAGTGCCACTCCTAGATGGGCCAGGTGTTTGTGTCGGCCACTTGGGTCGCTTAGCTTAGTCACACAGCTACCTCATTGCGCCTCTTTTTTTCTTTGCATCATGTGCTGTTTGGGGAGTATTTTTTTGAAGGGCCATCCTGCGTGACACTGCAGTGCCACTCCTAGATGGGCCAGGTGTTTGTGTCGGCCACTAGGGTCGCTTAGCTTAGTCACACAGCTACCTCATTGCGCCTCTTTTTTTCTTTGCATCATGTGCTGTTTGGGGAGTATTTTTTTGAAGGGCCATCCTGCGTGACACTGCAGTGCCACTCCTAGATGGGCCAGGTGTTTGTGTCGGCCACTAGGGTCGCTTAGCTTAGTCACACAGCTACCTCATTGCGCCTCTTTTTTTCTTTGCATCATGTGCTGTTTGGGGAGTATTTTTTTGAAGGGCCATCCTGCGTGACACTGCAGTGCCACTCCTAGATGGGCCAGGTGTTTGTGTCGGCCACTTGGGTCGCTTAGCTTAGTCACACAGCTACCTCATTGCGCCTCTTTTTTTCTTTGCATCATGTGCTGTTTGGGGAGTATTTTTTTGAAGGGCCATCCTGCGTGACACTGCAGTGCCACTCCTAGATGGGCCAGGTGTTTTTGTCGGCCACTTGTGTTGCTTAGCTTAGTCACACAGCGACCTTGGTGCGCCTCTTTTTTTCTTTGCATCATGTGCTGTTTGGGGAGTATTTTTTTGAAGTGCCATCCTGTCTGACACTGCAGTGCCACTCCTAGATGGGCCAGGTGTTTGTGTCGGCCACTTGGGTCGCTTAGCTTAGTCACACAGCTACCTCATTGCGCCTCTTTTTTTCTTTGCATCATGTGCTGTTTGGGGACTATTTTTTTGAAGGGCCATCCTGTCTGACACTGCAGTGCCACTCCTAGATGGGCCAGGTGTTTGTGTCGGCCACTTGGGTCGCTTAGCTTAGTCACACAGCTACCTCATTGCGCCTCTTTTTTTCTTTGCATTATGTGCTGTTTGGGGAGTATTTTTTTGAAGGGCCATCCTGCGTGACACTGCAGTGCCACTCCTAGATGGGCCAGGTGTTTGTGTCGGCCACTAGGGTCGCTTAGCTTAGTCACACAGCTACCTCATTGCGCCTCTTTTTTTCTTTGCATCATGTGCTGTTTGGGGAGTATTTTTTTGAAGGGCCATCCTGCGTGACACTGCAGTGCCACTCCTAGATGGGCCAGGTGTTTGTGTCGGCCACTAGGGTCGCTTAGCTTAGCCATCCAGCGACCTCGGTGCAAATTTTAGGACTAAAAATAATATTGTGAGATGTGAGGTGTTCAGAATAGACTGAAAATGAGTGGAAATTATGGTTATTGAGGTTAATAATACTATGGGATCAAAATGACCCCCAAATTCTATGATTTAAGCTGTTTTTTAGGTTTTTTAAAAAAAAACACCCGAATCCAAAACACACCCGAATCCGACAAAAAAATTTCGGTGAGGTTTTGCCAAAACACGTCCGAACCCAAAACACGGCCGCAAAACCGAACCCAAAACCAAAACCCGAAAAATTTCCGAGGCACATCACTAATCATAAAACATTTAAACAATTTGAGATAAAGAAATCACAGCATTATTTTCTTTAACAAAATTTCAGCTAAATGTCTGACTCCTTAAAGTAGCCGCCTACTGCTGATATTAAGGGGCGCCAACAGCTGTGCTGGGCCCCGGTAATGGGAGGGGGCGTGGCCAATAGGGGAGGTGTTACCAGGCCCCCTTCCTACAAAATCAGAAAAAATATTATTTATGTGCTGCCACGCAACGTTGATGCTAGATTTGGTTGACGGCAGGGGAGCTGGTTGGATTGCCGCCACACCACACATGGGAGAGAGGCTGACTGCTGCCTCTCTCCCTAGCCGAGCACACAGCAGCATGTTCTGCGCTGGGGGGAGAGAGGCCGCTGAACCAGCAGTAGAGGTCAGTCCTCTCTCCCTGCCTGCAACAGGGAAAGGGGGACAGCAGGACCCACGTGGATCGGCGGCAAATTCGCCAGTCCACGTGGTTTTCACCAGTGCTGGATTTTTCAACCAGTTGAAAAATCGTCACGGGCATTGAATAGGGCAAATCTAATTTGCCCTAAAAACGGACGATAATTGCAGGTTTTTCGACTGATCGAAAAATACGGCAATAATTGAATACCCCACATAGGTTGCTTTGCTGTCACCGTTCTGTCCAGGTCATCTCAAACCAACCCAGCGGATGGGGTGTAAGTGTGAAGACTGCTGGGTCCTCCCTCTAAGGGTGTGCAGGCATTTCCCCAAATCCTCCATACCACTGTTTTGCTTTGTATTGTTTTGCCCCAATAACCCTACGCAGGCAGGGAATAATACCGCCTCCTGCCCGCGGCACCCGGCCTTCCTGTATTTCATAACATATTCTGCTGGGGGTTTTTTTTTAAACGTGCAGTATATAGTAAAATTGCAACCAATGGGAATCACTCATACACAGACGCGGGTGCAGCGCCACAGCGGCATTGCGCCATTGCTCATGTAATAAGATGTCACAACGGAATTTATCTGGAATTCATCCTCAAGAAAAAGAAAAATAATATCCGTCTGGTGCAATCTCTGTGCATTCACCAGACACAGCAAAAGCAGCCCGGATTCCTGTGACACCTGTAGGGCAGGGACACACTTCCGAGAGAGATAAAGTGGAGAGGTTGCCCATAGCAACCAATCAGCTTCTGTCATTTTGCAGACCATGCTTGATCTTTACCTCTCTACAAGGCTTGATACATCTCCCCCTCCGTCATCTCACATGGCGTTATATATATATAATAATAATAATAATAATAATAAATAATAATAAATATTATTATTACATTTTATTTATAAGGCGACACAAGTGTTTTGCAGCGCCGTACAAAGGACAGTACAGGGAGACAAAACTCAGCATTACAGTAAATAAATAACAGAAATAGAGTACAGGTAACGAAGCGCCACAATCCTCATACATAATACAGCTTAGATGTAAGTAGTGAAGGAGTGATCAGCGTACTACTCGGGGCTGGCGGCCATAGATGCCGGAGAGGAGCCTTTACCAGCAGGAGAAGAAGCAGAAAAGATGGTCGCTGAGTAGGAGAGAGCTGCGAGTGATATGTGTCGAGAAGAGGGCTTAGATAACAAGAGGAAAGAGAGCCCTGCTCTGAAGAGCTAACAATCTAGTGGGAAGGAGCGACAGACAGATGACATGAGGTGCAAGCAGGCGGGAGGTAGCCTGATGGCGGGATGTAAGCAAAGCAGAGATGTTCAAGGCATGAGGCAGTGAGATGGAGGCGTGCCCTCAGGACTAGGTTATGCATCGGGAGGGTATGCTTTGATGAATAGGTGAGTTTTCAGTGCCCGTTTGAAGCTTTGCAAAGACAGGGAGTGTCTAATGGAGCGGGGCAAGGGCGTAGCCACCATAGGTGCAGGCAGTGCAGCTGCTATGGGCCCAGAGCTGAGAGGGGCCACCTTCCCTGTCACAGTTACATGTATTATATACAGGGTGTAGCTACCATAGGTGCAGGGAGTGCAGCTGCTATGGGGCCAGAGCTGAGAGGGGCCACCTTCCCTGTCACAGTTACATGTATTATATACAGGGTGTAGCTACCATAGGTGCAGGCAGTGCAGCTGCTATGGGCCCAGAGCTGAGAGGGGCCACCTTCCCTGTCACAGCTACATGTGTTATATACAGGGTGTAGCTACCATAGGTGCAGGGAGTGCAGCTGCTATGGGCCCAGAGCTGAGAGGGGCCACCTTCCCTGTCACAGTTACATGTGTTATATACAAGGTGTAGCTACCATAGGTGCAGGGAGTGCAGCTGCTATGGGGCCCAGAGCTGAGAGGGGCCACCTTCCCTGTCACAGTTACATGTGTTATATACAAGGTGTAGCTACCATAGGTGTAGGGAGTGCAGCTGCTATGGGGCCCACAGCTGAGAGGGGCCACCTTCCCTGTCACAGTTACATGTGTTATATACAGGGTGTAGCTACCATAGGTGCAGGCAGTGCAGCTGCTATGGGCCCAGAGCTGAGAGGGGCCACCTTCCCTGTCACAGTTACATGTATTATATACAGGGTGTAGCTACCATAGGTGCAGGGAGTGCAGCTGCTATGGGGCCAGAGCTGAGAGGGGCCACCTTCCCTGTCACAGTTACATGTATTATATACAGGGTGTAGCTACCATAGGTGCAGGCAGTGCAGCTGCTATGGGCCCAGAGCTGAGAGGGGCCACCTTCCCTGTCACAGCTACATGTGTTATATACAGGGTGTAGCTACCATAGGTGCAGGGAGTGCAGCTGCTATGGGCCCAGAGCTGAGAGGGGCCACCTTCCCTGTCACAGTTACATGTGTTATATACAAGGTGTAGCTACCATAGGTGCAGGGAGTGCAGCTGCTATGGGGCCCAGAGCTGAAAGGGGCCACCTTCCCTGTCACAGTTACATGTGTTATATACAGGGGTGTAGCTACCATAGGTGCAGGGAGTGCAGCTGCTATGGGGCCAGAGCTGAGAGGGGCCTCCTTCCCTGTCACAGTTACATGTGCTATATACAGGGTGTAGCTACCATAGGTGCAGGGAGTGCAGCTGCTATGGGGCCCAGAGCTGAAAGGGGCCACCTTCCCTGTCACAGTTACATGTGTTATATACAGGGTGTAGCTACCATAGGTGCAGGCAGTGTAGCTGCTATGGGGCCAGAGCTGAGAGGGCCCACCTTCCCTGTCACAGTTACATGTGTTATATACAGGGCGTAGCTACCATAGGTGCAGGGAGTGCAGCTGCTATGGGGCCCAGAGCTGAGAGGGGCCACCTTCCCTGTCACAGTTACATGTGTTATATACAGGGTGTAGCTACCATAGGTGCAGGCAGTGCAGCTGCTATGGGGCCCAGAGCTGAGAGGGGCCACCTTCCCTGTCACAGTTACATGTATTATATACAGGGTGTAGCTACCATAGGTGCAGGCAGTGCAGCTGCTATGGGCCCAGAGCTGAGAGGGGCCACCTTCCCTGTCACAGCTACATGTGTTATATACAGGGTGTAGCTACCATAGGTGCAGGGAGTGCAGCTGCTATGGGCCCAGAGCTGAGAGGGGCCACCTTCCCTGTCACAGTTACATGTGTTATATACAAGGTGTAGCTACCATAGGTGCAGGGAGTGCAGCTGCTATGGGGCCCAGAGCTGAGAGGGGCCACCTTCCCTGTCACAGTTACATGTGTTATATACAAGGTGGAGCTACCATAGGTGCAGGGAGTGCAGCTGCTATGGGGCCCAGAGCTGAGAGGGGCCACCTTCCCTGTCACAGTTACATGTGTTATATACAGGGTGTAGCTACCATAGGTGCAGGCAGTGCAGCTGCTATGGGCCCAGAGCTGAGAGGGGCCACCTTCCCTGTCACAGTTACATGTATTATATACAGGGTGTAGCTACCATAGGTGCAGGGAGTGCAGCTGCTATGGGGCCAGAGCTGAGAGGGGCCACCTTCCCTGTCACAGTTACATGTATTATATACAGGGTGTAGCTACCATAGGTGCAGGCAGTGCAGCTGCTATGGGCCCAGAGCTGAGAGGGGCCACCTTCCCTGTCACAGCTACATGTGTTATATACAGGGTGTAGCTACCATAGGTGCAGGGAGTGCAGCTGCTATGGGCCCAGAGCTGAGAGGGGCCACCTTCCCTGTCACAGTTACATGTGTTATATACAAGGTGTAGCTACCATAGGTGCAGGGAGTGCAGCTGCTATGGGGCCCAGAGCTGAAAGGGGCCACCTTCCCTGTCACAGTTACATGTGTTATATACAGGGGTGTAGCTACCATAGGTGCAGGGAGTGCAGCTGCTATGGGGCCAGAGCTGAGAGGGGCCTCCTTCCCTGTCACAGTTACATGTGCTATATACAGGGTGTAGCTACCATAGGTGCAGGGAGTGCAGCTGCTATGGGGCCCAGAGCTGAAAGGGGCCACCTTCCCTGTCACAGTTACATGTGTTATATACAGGGTGTAGCTACCATAGGTGCAGGCAGTGTAGCTGCTATGGGGCCAGAGCTGAGAGGGCCCACCTTCCCTGTCACAGTTACATGTGTTATATACAGGGCGTAGCTACCATAGGTGCAGGGAGTGCAGCTGCTATGGGGCCCAGAGCTGAGAGGGGCCACCTTCCCTGTCACAGTTACATGTGTTATATACAGGGTGTAGCTACCATAGGTGCAGGCAGTGTAGCTGCTATGGGGCCAGAGCTGAGAGGGCCCACCTTCCCTGTCACAGTTACATGTGTTATATACAGGGCGTAGCTACCATAGGTGCAGGGAGTGCAGCTGCTATGGGCCCAGAGCTGAGAGGGGCCACCTTCCCTGTCACAGTTACATGTATTATATACAGGGTGTAGCTACCATAGGTGCAGGGAGTGCAGCTGCTATGGGGCCAGAGCTGAGAGGGGCCACCTTCCCTGTCACAGTTACATGTATTATATACAGGGTGTAGCTACCATAGGTGCAGGCAGTGCAGCTGCTATGGGCCCAGAGCTGAGAGGGGCCACCTTCCCTGTCACAGCTACATGTGTTATATACAGGGTGTAGCTACCATAGGTGCAGGGAGTGCAGCTGCTATGGGCCCAGAGCTGAGAGGGGCCACCTTCCCTGTCACAGTTACATGTGTTATATACAAGGTGTAGCTACCATAGGTGCAGGGAGTGCAGCTGCTATGGGGCCCAGAGCTGAGAGGGGCCACCTTCCCTGTCACAGTTACATGTGTTATATACAAGGTGTAGCTACCATAGGTGCAGGGAGTGCAGCTGCTATGGGGCCCAGAGCTGAGAGGGGCCACCTTCCCTGTCACAGTTACATGTGTTATATACAGGGTGTAGCTACCATAGGTGCAGGCAGTGCAGCTGCTATGGGCCCAGAGCTGAGAGGGGCCACCTTCCCTGTCACAGTTACATGTATTATATACAGGGTGTAGCTACCATAGGTGCAGGGAGTGCAGCTGCTATGGGGCCAGAGCTGAGAGGGGCCACCTTCCCTGTCACAGTTACATGTATTATATACAGGGTGTAGCTACCATAGGTGCAGGCAGTGCAGCTGCTATGGGCCCAGAGCTGAGAGGGGCCACCTTCCCTGTCACAGCTACATGTGTTATATACAGGGTGTAGCTACCATAGGTGCAGGGAGTGCAGCTGCTATGGGCCCAGAGCTGAGAGGGGCCACCTTCCCTGTCACAGTTACATGTGTTATATACAAGGTGTAGCTACCATAGGTGCAGGGAGTGCAGCTGCTATGGGGCCCAGAGCTGAAAGGGGCCACCTTCCCTGTCACAGTTACATGTGTTATATACAGGGGTGTAGCTACCATAGGTGCAGGGAGTGCAGCTGCTATGGGGCCAGAGCTGAGAGGGGCCTCCTTCCCTGTCACAGTTACATGTGCTATATACAGGGTGTAGCTACCATAGGTGCAGGGAGTGCAGCTGCTATGGGGCCCAGAGCTGAAAGGGGCCACCTTCCCTGTCACAGTTACATGTGTTATATACAGGGTGTAGCTACCATAGGTGCAGGCAGTGTAGCTGCTATGGGGCCAGAGCTGAGAGGGCCCACCTTCCCTGTCACAGTTACATGTGTTATATACAGGGCGTAGCTACCATAGGTGCAGGGAGTGCAGCTGCTATGGGGCCCAGAGCTGAGAGGGGCCACCTTCCCTGTCACAGTTACATGTGTTATATACAGGGTGTAGCTACCATAGGTGCAGGCAGTGTAGCTGCTATGGGGCCAGAGCTGAGAGGGCCCACCTTCCCTGTCACAGTTACATGTGTTATATACAGGGCGTAGCTACCATAGGTGCAGGGAGTGCAGCTGCTATGGGGCCCAGAGCTGAGAGGGGCCACCTTCCCTGTCACAGTTACATGTGTTATATACAGTAGTGTAGCTACCATAGGTGCAGGGAGTGCAGCTGCTATGGGGCCAGAGCTGAGAGGGGCCTCCTTCCCTGTCACAGTTACATGTGCTATATACAGGGTGTAGCTACCATAGGTGCAGGGAGTGCAGCTGCTATGGGGCCCAGAGCTGAGAGGGGCCACCTTCCCTGTCACAGTTACATGTATTATATACAGGGTGTAGCTACCATAGGTGCAGGGAGTGCAGCTGCTATGGGGCCCAGAGCTGAGAGGGGCCACCTTCCCTGTCACAGTTACATGTGTTATATACAGGGGTGTAGCTACCATAGGTGCAGGGAGTGCAGCTGCTATGGGGCCAGAGCTGAGAGGGGCCTCCTTCCCTGTCACAGTTACATGTGCTATATACAGGGTGTAGCTACCATAGGTGCAGGGAGTGCAGCTGCTATGGGGCCCAGAGCTGAGAGGGGCCACCTTCCCTGTCACAGTTACATGTGTTATATACAGGGTGTAGCTACCATAGGTGCAGGCAGTGTAGCTGCTATGGGGCCAGAGCTGAGAGGGCCCACCTTCCCTGTCACAGTTACATGTGTTATATACAGGGCGTAGCTACCATAGGTGCAGGGAGTGCAGCTGCTATGGGGCCCAGAGCTGAGAGGGGCCACCTTCCCTGTCACAGTTACATGTGTTATATACAGTAGTGTAGCTACCATAGGTGCAGGGAGTGTAGCTGCTATGGGGCCCAGAGCTGAGAGGGGCCACCTTCCCTGTCACAGTTACATGTGTTATATACAGGGCGTAGCTACCATAGGTGCAGGGAGTGCAGCTGCTATGGGGCCCAGAGCTGAGAGGGGCCACCTTCCCTGTCACAGTTACATGTGTTATATACAGTAGTGTAGCTACCATAGGTGCAGGGAGTGTAGCTGCTATGGGGCCCAGAGCTAAGAGGGGCCGCCTTCCCTGTCACAGTTACATGTGTTATATACAGGGTGTAGCTACCATAGGTGCAGGGAGTGCAGCTGCTATGGGGCCCATAGCTGAGAGGGGCCACCTTCCCTGTCACAGTTACATGTGTTAAATACAGAGTGTAGCTACCATAGGTGCAGGGAGTGTAGCTGCTATGGGGCCCAGAGCTGAGAGGGGCCACCTTCCCTGTCACAGTTACATGTGTTATATACAGAGTGTAGCTACCATAGGTGCAGGGAGTGCAGCTGCTATGGGGCCAGAGCTGAGAGGGGCCACCTTCCCTGTAACAGTTACATGTGTGATATACAGGGTGTAGCTACTATAGGTGCAGGGAGTGCAGCTGCTATGGGGCCCAGAGCTGAGAGGGGCCACCTTCCCTGTCACAGTTACATGTGTTATATACAGGGTGTAGCTACCATAGGTGCAGGGAGTGCAGCTGCTATGGGGCCCATAGCTGAGAGGGGCCACCTTCCCTGTCACAGTTACATGTGTTATATACAGAGTGTAGCTACCATAGGTGCAGGGAGTGTAGCTGCTATGGGGCCCAGAGCTGAGAGGGGCCACCTTCCCTGTCACAGTTACATGTGTTATATACAGAGTGTAGCTACCATAGGTGCAGGGAGTGCAGCTGCTATGGGGCCAGAGCTGAGAGGGGCCACCTTCCCTGTAACAGTTACATGTGTTATATACAGGGTGTAGCTACCATAGGTGCAGGGAGTGCAGCTGCTATGGGGCCCAGAGCTGAGAGGGGCCACCTTCCCTGTCACAGTTACATGTGTTATATACAGGGTGTAGCTACCATAGGTGCAGGCAGTGCAGCTGCTATGGGGCCCAGAGCTGAGAGGGTCCACCTTCCCTGTCACAGTTACACGTGTTATATACAGGGTGTAGCTACCATAGGTGCAGGGAGTGCAGCTGCTATGGGGCCAGAGCTGAGAGGGCCCACCTTCCCTGTCACAGTTACATGTGTTATATACAGGGCGTAGCTACCATAGGTGCAGGGAGTGCAGCTGCTATGGGGCCCAGAGCTGAGAGGGGCCACCTTCCCTGTCACAGTTACATGTGTTATATACAGTAGTGTAGCTACCATAGGTGCAGGGAGTGTAGCTGCTATGGGGCCCAGAGCTGAGAGGGGCCACCTTCCCTGTCACAGTTACATGTGTTATATACAGGGCGTAGCTACCATAGGTGCAGGGAGTGCAGCTGCTATGGGGCCCAGAGCTGAGAGGGGCCACCTTCCCTGTCACAGTTACATGTGTTATATACAGTGGTGTAGCTACCATAGGTGCAGGGAGTGTAGCTGCTATGGGGCCCAGAGCTAAGAGGGGCCACCTTCCCTGTCACAGTTACATTTGTTATATACAGGGTGTAGCTACCATAGGTGCAGGGAGTGCAGCTGCTATGGGGCCCAGAGCTGAGAGGGGCCACCTTCCCTGTCACAGTTACATGTGTTATATACAGTAGTGTAGCTACCATAGGTGCAGGGAGTGTAGATGCTATGGGGCCCAGAGCTGAGAGGGGCCACCTTCCCTGTCACATTTACATGTGTTATATACAGGGCGTAGCTACCATAGGTGCAGGGAGTGCAGCTGCTATGGGGCCCAGAGCTGAGAGGGGCCACCTTCCCTGTCACAGTTACATGTGTTATATACAGTAGTGTAGCTATCATAGGTGCAGGGAGTGTAGCTGCTATGGGGCCCAGAGCTAAGAGGGGCCACCTTCCCTGTCACAGTTACATGTGTTATATACAGGGTGTAGCAACCATAGGTGCAGGGAGTGCAGCTGCTATGGGGCCCAGAGCTGAGAGGGGACACCTTCCCTGTCACAGTTACATGTGTTATATACATTTTTCACCATTGGGTGGTACGTAGGGGTCCTTTCAGACTTTTTCCTTGGGGCTTGCAATATATCTAGGTATGCCCCTGGACCTGCTCATTGTAGTGTGGTATAAAATTAACTGGAGGGCATTTTAATGTTATATAATATGAACCGGGGCACTGTAATGAGGTACAATATGAACGGGGAGCACTATATATAATAATGTGAATTGGGGGCACTGTAATGAGGCACAATATGAACGGGGAGCACTATATATCATAATGTGAATTGAGGGTACTGTGCGGCATAATGTGTACTGGCAGCTCTGAAATGTGACATAGGGTGAACTTAAGCACTACTGCGATTCATAAAATAAACGATTTATTTATTATTATTTATTACCAGTTATTTATATAGCGCACACATATTCCGCAGCGTTGTACAGAGAATATTTGCCCATTCACATCAGTCCCTGCCCCAGTGGAGCTTACAATCTATGGCCCTCATTCCGAGTTGTTCGCTCGGTATTTTTCATCGCATCGCAGTGAAAATCCGCTTAGTACGCATGCGCAATGTTCGCACTGCGACTGCGCCAAGTAACTTTACTATGATGAAAGTAATTTTACTCACGGCTTTTTCTTCGCTCCGGCGATCGTAATGTGAATGACAGGAAATGGGTGTTACTGGGCGGAAACACGGCGTTTCAGGGGCGTGTGGCTGAAAACGCTACCGTTTCCGGAAAAAACGCAGGAGTGGCCGGGGAAACGGTGGGAGTGCCTGGGCGAACGCTGGGTGTGTTTGTGACGTCAACCAGGAACGACAAGCACTGAAATGATCGCACAGGCAGAGTAAGTCTGGAGCTACTCTGAAACTGCTAAGTAGTTAGTAATCGCAATATTGCGAATACATCGGTCGCAATTTTAAGAAGCTAAGATTCACTCCCAGTAGGCGGCGGCTTAGCGTGTGTAACTCTGCTAAATTCGCCTTGCGACCGATCAACTCGGAATGAGGGCCTATATTCCCTATCACATGTACACACACACACATTCACACTAGGGTTAATTTTTGTTGGAAGCCAATTAACCTACCAGTATATTTTTGGATTGTGGGAGGAAACCGGAGTACCCGGAGGAAACCCACGCAAGTACGGGGAGAATATACAAACTCCACACAGTTAGGGCCGTGGTGGGAATTGAACCCATGACCTCAGTGCTGTGAGGCAGTAATGCTGACCATTACACCATCCGTACTAGGGCACTAATATGGGGCATAACATTAAATAAGGCTCTACTATGGTTCAGAAAATGAACTAGAGCACTATTATAGGGCATAAAATTAACAACGGGGGCAGAGAAGTGTCTCTCTAGAAGCATTGGGATGGGGGCCCCTTCAAAATGTTGCTATGGGGCCCACAAAGTTCTGGCTACGCCCCTGGAGCGGGGGAGTGCGTTCCACTGAAGGGGTGCAGCACGGGCAAAATCTTGAACTCGTGCTGGGGTGGTGTATGAGGCCAACTGTTAATAAAATGTACCCGGATAATGGTGACATTTTCTGGATCGGTGACAATTTTATCTGGAATCTTCATAGTTAATGTGTTAGACGTCTCTCTGTACATAAGCTACTTCTGAGGCCTCGGTTATATGTCGTGTTGGGCTGTGACAGGAAGACGTATAAGAAGCTCGCTGAGCAGGAAGCCTGACAGGAAAGGATGCGACAGAGTGTTACAAAGTATAATGTAACCGTATAGGTATCCGTTCACATGGTCGACCATGTTATGGTCGACAGTCATTAGGTCGACCACTATTGGTCGACATTGACATGGTCAACATGGACACATGGTCGACACATGAAAATGGTCGACACACGAAAGGTCGACACATGAAAAGGTCGACATGAGTTTTTTAACTTTTTTTCTTTTGGGGAACTTTTCCATACTTTACGATCCACATGGACTACGATTGGAACGGTAAAGTGTGCCGAGCGAAGCGGTAGCGGAGCGAAGGCACCATGCCCGAAGCATGGCGAGCAAAGCGAGCCATGCGAGGGGACGCGGTGCACTAATTGGGGTTTCCAGTCACTTAACGCAAAAAACGACACCAAAAAAAGGTTAAAAAACTCATGTCGACCTTTTCATATGTCGACCATTCATGTGTCGACCTTTTTCATGTGTCGACCATGTGTCCATGTCGACCATGTCAATGTCGACCAATAGTGGTCGACCTAATGACTGTCGACCATAACATGGTCGACCATTCATACCAGAACCGTGTGTATATGTATACATAATAAATATATATACACACACACACACACACACATTACAGAGTAATGAAGCCAATATCTGAACGATAATAGAGTATTATCGGCACTGTACAGCAGGGGGCGTGGCATTGTAAAGCAGGGGGCGTGGCTAAGATGGTTTGAATCAGAGCAAATCGCGTTAGGGTTACACAGATAACCAATGATCACACAGAGCTATCTGATGCTGCAGATCACAGAATCCGGCAGGAGTCGCCTGGTAACACAAGACGCCTCCTGTGGCTTCAGCATACTCACGCAGCAGCTGCATCAAAAGACGCAATTGCTGTACGAGCGGCATCTATCCCTGAGTCATGTCTTTTCTTTATCAGTGCTGTAGATGATAATTGTAGTTAAACTTTCTTCATTACTGTAAGATCATATTTATGATGAATATAACGCTTGGCGCGCCCCTCCTGCAGAGACAGGGACCCTCGCATCGGATTTTGCTATTTTTTCCTGCATTCTAATGAATGTGTAAAACCTGCACCGAATAAACCATTATTTGTACTTTATCTCCATCTTACTCATACCACAGTGTGATGAACACCTACCTACACACGGCAATCAGGTAGGTGTTCTCTATGATTCCCCTTCAGGTTTCATCAAGTTCAAACTATTCACTTGAAAAATAATTACATTTCAACTTTACGATGAGGTTTGAGCTTAGTTTCTGCATTTATTATCTGCTATATGGTTTACTAGGCAGTTTGTGATAATGAAACTGACAATAAATCCTAATTATAACACAGTGTTCCACTTCAGCTGCGCAGTATTAGCGGAGAATATTGTGTTGTCTGTACAGACGCAGAGTTGTGCAGACACCGCAGACTGTTGACACTACCACATTTGTGGTATATACACACGACAGGTATATACAGTGTATATGCCGCTATACCAGGAGTGACAGGACAGAAGGGCGCGTTGGTGTAGAAGTGGGGACATTTCCTGAGCCACAGAACAATTGTTACAGTTTACTTTTAGCAAACACGTAAAAGCGAAACTTCATGTGGGTTTGTCCTTAGGGAGGTCTGTAATGATCTTTACTCCGTAGAGTCAGAAATAGGCAGAGGAACATATAACAGAAGTGCATGATACAGACAAATGTATGGAAAGGTGCGGGGGTGATGTGTGTGGGTGCAGCCACCCCTGAAACTGAAGATATCAGTCATTGCTCCCAATGGGGGCCCCAGTTACTTCCTTCTTCTCTAACAGCTTAGTATATACTTAAAGAGGCCGTCTTGTTTTTTTCTCCATCCAGCCGGAAGGGGCTGTATTGTAGCATGCTCAGTATACTCAATGGCGTACCTGGGCGGCGTTCTCTGTCTCCATACCGACCCTGTAAGTGAGAACGCAGACAATGTCCTGTCTCTGCCGCTTCAGGCCTGTCGTGTTGTAGGGGTCAACGCCGCCCCCAATATAAAGCAACCCTCAAGTCATATAAATAGAAGGATGAGCACGTTGACTATAGTAAATATTGTAAACTAGTTACCAGCTCGTCAAAACGACGGAACAACATAACAGTAATGTCAGCGCCAGCGGCTGTGCGCGCCCGAACGGAGCAACACTTGATTTTCTCCATCGGGCGCCATCTAGTGGTCGGAGGCGCACAAAACACTTGAATCCCCCCCTTAGAGGTGAGGAGCAGTGCTAGCCTTTTATTATACGGGATAAGGTTGTACATAATAGTAATGGGGAAATATTACTGAGTATATAGCGGTGGCTGTGTATATGCTGATACACCGTAACACTAATTTCCTGACACTGTCCTGTAACGACGAGTAGCCTCCGGCGCGTCTTACTGATGACACGGGAATAGGGGTCACGTAACAGAATACAATAGTGACACAGGTGAATATGACGGCAGTCACAGGGTCACAAACATTGGCGACAATGCCAGTACTCACATGGTATAGGGGCACAGTGTTGCTCTCAGCAAGGGAGAACGTCAAGGCATCTTGCTGAGAAGGGTCCAGACGCCCGGATGAGGTCAGCATTGACGGGCTGATGGGGTAATTGGGGCTCCCCGGGTTTTTGCCTTTTTTCCTGGATCTCCGGCCCGTGTCCCTCTTGTTGTCTTTCTGCGTCGCCGGCTCCTCTTGTATCACCAGGATTTTGTCATCACTCAGGTAGCGCAGCAGCGAGTTCTCAGAGTCAGTTGGTGGGTGAGGAGAGAAGACAGAGAGAGGAGAGAGGTAAGTGCGGTGCAGTGCCTCGTCTTCCTGCCTGTGGGTGTCAGAACTGATATAGACTCTCAGGTATGATCTGCGTCACCGTGACCTTTCACCTCAGCCTACAGAGCAGCGCTGGATGTACTGTGTAGTAAGAAGGTGACACTATGTATTTCCCTGCACACTCACAGATGCTGGTCTTATTCTGCACCTTCTGCAGAGGCCGGGGAATAAGCTAGCCGGACCAACCCCAACATCAACTACATTAAAATGACAAAACACTAAACCTCCAGTTTTAAATACTGTAATAAAAACTAAGAGAAAATCCTGGCTGGCCGGGTCTCTAGGTTTCATACTGTAAGTACTGACATGGGAACAAGTCATCTGCAACTCTGCAACTGCATTGGATGCATGCTCCAAAATGTGGGTATTCGCCCGTTTGCAAAGCTGTAAGTGCTTATGTGACTGCAACTGCGCAATTCATCCGCATATGGAACCAGACGTCATTATCGGCGCACATTTGCACCAACTCTATTCTGTACTTGGCGCAGGAGATGGCGTCTGAAGTGAGACAGATTTCTTTGCACGCTGAACTCACAGTTATGTCTACACGCACTGAAAGCGTCCTCATTACACTTAGCCTATCGCATCGTAAAACACGCGACTAGGCTCCTTCAGCCGCATGTGGAGATACCACCCAGCTGCGCATAACACTGAATCATCTACAGATGCTTATGTGTATAGCTCTGATGCATGCGCAGCGCAAAAAAAATCTTGCGATCTTTCTGCGGAACAGACTGGTGTTCCGCCTGCATTAGCCCATATTTACGTAGTTGTTTGTGTTGCAAAAAAAGAATAAGAAAAAATGAACTATAGTATATCCATAAGGTTCTATAAATAATCCTCAAAAGCCTCATATGACCCAGAGAAAGGCAAACAAATGTACTCCCTGACCCCATTCAGACAATAGGACAAGTGCCGGGACCACCTTATGTTGTGTTATTAATTCATATTCTGTCTTGATAGGAAAAAATAAGATTTTAAACCTACCGGTAAATCTTTTTCTCCTAGTCCGTAGGGGATGCTGGGGACTCCGTAAGGACCATGGGGTATAGACGGGCTCCGCAGGAGACATGGGCACTCTAAAGACCTTTTATGGGTGTGAACTGGCTCCTTCCTCTATGCCCCTCCTCCAGACCTCAGTTATAGAACTGTGCCCAGAGGAGACGGACATTACGAGGAAAGGATTTTTGTTAATCTAAGGGCGAGATACATACCAGCCCACACCACACACACCGTACAACATGGTATATACTAAACCAGTTAACAGCATGAACAAAACAGTATCAGCCAGAGACTGATCTCAACTGTAACATAACCCTTATGTAAGCAACAACTATATACAAGCCTTGCAGAAATTGTCCGCACTGGGACGGGCGCCCAGCATCCTCTACGGACTAGGAGAAAAAGATTTACCGGTAGGTTTAAAATCTTATTTTCTCTTACGTCCTAGAGGATGTTGGGGACTCCGTAAGGACCATGGGGTTTATACCAAAGCTCCAGACCGGGCGGGAGAGTGCGGATGACTCTGCAGCACCGATTGAGCAAACATGAGGTCCTCCTTAGCCAGGGTATCAAACTTGTAGAATTTTGCAAAAGTGTTTGAACCCGACCAAGTAGCTGCTCGGCAAAGCTGTAATGCCAAGACGCCTCGGGCAGCCGCCCAAGAAGAGCCCACCTTCCTAGTGGAATGGGCCTTTACCGAATTTGGTACCGGCAATCCAGCCGTAGAATGAGCCTGCTGAATCGTGTGACAGATCCAGCGAGTAATAGTCTGCTTAGAAGCAGGAGTGCCAACCTTGTTGGCTGCATACAGGACAAACAGTGCCTCTGTTTTCCTAACCCGAGTCGTTCTGGCTATATACATTTTTAAGGCCCTAACTACATCAAGGGACTTGGAATCCTCCAAGGCACCCGTAGCCACAGGCACCACAATAGGTTGGTTCATATGAAATGACGAAACCACTTTAGGCAGAAATTGAGGACGAGTCCTCAACTCTGCTCTATCCACATGGAAAATCAGATAGGGGCTCTTGTGAGACAAAGCCGCCAATTCGGACACCCGCCTTGTAGATGCCAAGGCCAACAACATAACCACTTTCCAAGTGAGAAACTTTAATTCAACTGTATGAAGAGGTTCAAACCAGTGAGAATTTAGGAACTGTAACACCACGTTAAGGTCCCACGGTGCCACTGGAGGCACAAAAGGAGGCTGGATGTGCAGCACTCCCTTTACAAAAGTCTGGACTTCTGGGAGAGAAGCCAATTCCTTCTGAAAGAATATAGATAGGGCCGAAATCTGCACCTTAATGGAGCCTAACTTCAGGCCCATATCCACTCCTGTCTGTAGAAAGTGGAGAAAACGACCCAGCTGGAAATCTTCCGTAGGAGCATTCTTGGCTTCACACCAAGACACATATTTCCTCCAGATACGGTGACAGTGCTTCGCCGTTACCTCCTTCATAGCTTTGATTAGAGTAGGGATGACTTCCCCCGGAATACCTTTCCTAGCTAGGATTTGGCGTTCAACCGCCATGCCGTCAAACGTAACCGCGGT